>NW_007233484.1:130393-149980 GCF_000164805.1 Carlito syrichta | reverse complement strand
GCTCAGGCAATCCACTCACCTTAGCCTCCCAAAGTGCTGGGATTACAGGCTGAGCCACTGTATTTTCTCATAAGAAACTGAGGGTGTGACCAGGCTCGGTAGCTCAGCCTGTAATCCCAGCACTTTGGGAGGCCGAGGCGAAAGGATTGCCTGAGCCCGCGGGTTCGAGACCCGCCCGGGCAAATTGGCGAGACCTCATCTCTACAACAAATCAAAAATTAGACGGGCGCGGTAGCGCACCCCTGTAGTTCCGGCTACTTGGAAGGCTGAGGCGGAAGGATCGCCGGAGCCCAGCAGGTCGAGGCTGCGGTGGCCGGGAGCGGCCACTGCACTCCAGTCTGGGCGACTGAGTGAGACTCCAACTCAAAAAAAAAAGGAAAAAGAAAAAAACTGAGGGTGACCCAAAACTTCACCTGTACCTAAACTACTTATGTACGTAATCCAGACTTGTACCCCACAACTTTGGAATTAAATTTTTTTTAAAAAAGAAAGTCAGCCGAGCTTGGTGGCTCAGCCTGTAGTCCCAGCATTTTGGGAGGCCAAGGCAAGTGGATTGCCTGAGCCCACGAGTTCAAGACCAGTCTGGGCAATTTGGGGAGACCTCATCCCTACAATAAATAAAAAAGTAGCCGGGCGTGGTAGTGCACGCCTGTAGTTCCCGCTACTTGGAAGGTTGAGGTGGAAGGGTCGCCGAAGCCTAGCAGGTCGACGCTGGGGTGGCCGTGAGCGTGCCACTGCATTTCGGCCTGGGCGACAGAGTGAGACTCCAAATCACACACACAAAAAGTCATGGGAATAAAAAAAAAAAAAAAAAAAATGGAGGGTGGCAGAATGTGTTTCTTCTGTAATTAAACAAAGCCTGTAGGTCAAACTTTGCAACACATAAGCCAAAATAAGATGGAAAGCAATGTGACCCAAATCAACCTGAACACACCAAGTTGACTATCCTTCCATCAATCTATTACTATCAGCATCTTAAATAGTTTAATCAACTGGATCACAAATACAGTGAGCTCAGTTTGTTGTATCAATGCCTCAAAACTCTTTTTCCTTGTGACAATTTTCATTAGGGCTCTAGTCTGATTCCTACAGTCAATAGCCTGAAAATCTAGAAAATTAGTGGATGCTATTTCCAATAATTAGATCATCTGACATTTTTCTGTACCTAAGATGATAGTCTAATTCCATGTCTAAACACCAAGACACTTATAATTAAAATGAAGAAACATAGGGTTTTTTAAAACTGTCATAAAATTCATATATCATTCCCAAAAATGAATCTCCCAGCATTTCTAATTCTTCAGAGGGCAGACGTTAGAAAGTCATGTATTGGAGGTATTATGGCTAAAAATGGAGATGGAGAGCAGCTCTATTCAGAGATTTTATACATCTTGGTCAGGAGAATAAATATTTGAGCAATATATGTAAAAGTTATCACTGGATCATGTTGACCACACAGACAGCCAATAATGAAGACCTCCATAGAGTCCTGAGATTCAGGCATGTGCCTTGTCCCCATCTTGTAGCATAAAAACGAAGATTTAGTTTGACTTTTGCACTTATTTGCTGACAGTCATTTACTATATTTGAGGGGATGCCATGCTAAGGAGATTGAGCCACATGCCTTAAATAACTGCACGGAAAGAAAAACTTCTAAATATACCTTCCCATAAGGCATGGGCTCTTATGAATATTATTGTGCATTAACATCACTTTGACGGAACTGCTGAGCTAGATTGTAGTCTTAAATGAAAACTAAAATCCTGGTCACTTTATTTCAGATGACACCATGGAGATTCCCAGGTAAACTCACCCCAGAGAGAGTTTTCAAGAAATGTTTGGCTATGCAAATCACCTGCTAAAATGGATTTGGATGTGATGGCTTGCAGGAGGATTATGTGAGTTTGGAATGAAAATGACAAGTCCAGCTTGGGGCTCAGGGTATGAAACACGGTTAAGGGTTATGGGCTGCCCTCTTAGGCCCTATAAAATACACAAAATGTCGAGCAAGAAAAAGTCTCAGGCTAAAGCCAAACTTTCTGCAATCCCTTGATGTTCCGCTTAACCTCCCTTCTATCCCCTTGGAATCCCACAGCCCTCAAGCACATGGACTTTTTGCACTGTCAGGAGGATGGAATAAGTTTGTCATCATCTTCAGCTAGTGGTAGCTGTGAACAGGTTTGGGGATTGAGAGAGGAGTTGGGACATTTATGATCTTCCACAATGATTGCTATTGCTAATTCTGCTGTGAAATATGTAGAGCATCTGGAGAGGGAATTCAATAAAGTGTGGCCAAAATAGCACTCACTTTATGCCCTAGCTTCTGGCAACCGTTTAAGACAGCACTGAGACAGATCATATGACCTCAGCCCTTGCAAGACCTCATCACTTTTCATGGGAGAACAGAAAAGTGCTGATCCTGGAGCGTTTATGCTGATGGAACACAGATAAAAATCTGCAGGTGTAACTTTTTAAAAATTTAGTACATGAAGCATAAAAAATATATCAGTACCACTAAACATCATCTAGACCCAACTGCAACACCATCTTGTAGATATAAAAACACCCATCAGACTCTGAATGCACAAGAATGTATATATTGAGCTATTCCATAACAAATAAAATGTTAAAAATGTATTTTGTAATTTGTGAAGGATATCAAGTATGGCATTCACTAATTATAGCCCTAAGAGAACTTTTTTTTTTTAATGTAAAAATATCAAATGTTACTGGCATGTGTTTTCATCACCTAATTTTTCATGGAAAGAAAGTTTGTTCTATAGACTGCTTGAAGAAGTAATGAAGGACAGGAAATAGAAAAGGACAAAGAAGATGGGTAGTTTTGTGAGAACTAGACATGGAAATAGTTAGACTATAGAGAAGTGGGAAAAAGAGGATGACTTTCTGAAGGGCCACTGAAATTAGGTCCCAATTTCCTCATCTATAAAGTGAATTGAATTAGGTTTTGAATCTAATCCAAAACTCAGTCCTAAGAATTCAACAAAGAAATATTGAGTTTGGGCATGCAAAGATAGTTTGTATGCTTGGAAGGTACATAAATCCATTTTTTATTACTTAGGGGGACTTACAGTGAATCACAGAATATAATGAAATTATTTTGGAAAATGAGTATATTTACCTGGCTCCTGTGTCCTGAAGAGATTCAAAGCACTTTGCCAAATACTTATGCCATGTTTTACTAGATGGAAACGTTAAGGTAATTTCTTATTTAGAAAAAGATATAGAATCCAGGCTCGGTGGCTCAGCCTGTAATCCCAGCAGTTTGGGAGGCTGAGGTGAGTGGATTGCCTGAACCCGCGGGTTCGAGACCCGCCTGGGCAACTTGGCAAGACCTCATCTCTACAATAAATCAAAAATTAGCCGGGTATGGTAGAGCGCGCCTGTAGTTCCAGCTACTTGGAAGGCTGAGGTGGAAGGATCGCCGGAGCCCAGCAGGTCGAGGTTGCAGTGGCCAGGAGCGGCCACTGCACTCCAGTCTGGGTGACAGAGTGAGATTCCAACTCAAAAAAAATAAATAAATAGATAAAATAAATAATAAAAAAGAATAAGAGATAGAAATAACATTGACTCAGAGTGGGAGAGGGTATATAACTGAAATTTTCACCAAGGTGTTTGAGATCATTTGCCACCAAGTTTAGGTTCTTAAATCTAAATCCTCTCTTCCTTTCAAACTAAAGATGTCCAAAATTCATATTATCTTCAACCCCACTCCACCCTGCCAACCTCTTTTTCTGCTCTCATAGTTCCATGAAAACACTTGATGTGGAAACATTGAAGTCTTATATGAATCTCTTTTTCCTTTTTCTCCCATGTCTTCAGTCACTGGGCCCCACATATTTTATGCTTAAATAATCTGATCTATAATCTT
The DNA here is from genome assembly GCF_000164805.1 of Carlito syrichta. Lineage (NCBI taxonomy): Eukaryota > Metazoa > Chordata > Mammalia > Primates > Tarsiidae > Carlito > Carlito syrichta. The sequence continues at coordinate 146,091 of NW_007233484.1, read as the reverse complement.
CCCATTTTAGTTCTTAATTTAGACTCTCTTTATGCTTTCCCTGGGGCTATGGTACATCCTGATGTCCTAATGGCATAACCCAAATATTTCCCACCTTCTCCTAATAAATTCCCCTCACTGCTACCAGAGAAGTCCTGTTTAAGGAAGAGCCATCTATGTTATTCTCCAGGACTGAATCTTTCCATGAATCTCTATTGCATTTTGGAATCAAATCCAGATTCCAAAAGGTGACATGAAAGATTCTCTATCATCTGACTTCTGTTTCTCTATTTAGCTTCATGTTCAAAAACCCCACATTTACCCATATTCATGGTGTACTTCCTCCAGTTTAAAAAACCTACAGACCATTTATCTGCCTCCCTCAGCCCATTCACTGAACTTCAGAACTTCAACAATAAGTATAGAAAAAAAGTACACAAGCCGGGCTCGGTGGCTCAGCCTGTAATCCCGCGCCTTGGGAGGCTGAGGTGAGTGGATTGCCTGAGCCTGCAGGTTCGAGACCCACCTGGGCCACTTGGTGAGACCTCATCTCTACAATAAATCAAAAATTAGCCGGGTGTGGTGGTGCGCGCCTGTAGTTCCAGCTACTTGGAGGGCTGAGGCGGAAGGATCGCTGGAGCCGAGGAGGTCGAGGTTGCGGGAGCGGCCACTGCACTCCAGTCTGGGCGACAGAGTGAGACTCCAACTCAAAAAAAAAAAAAAAAAAAGAAAAGAAAAAGAAAAAAGGCACACAACCCATAGACCAGAGACCTCCAGCTTGGGTTTAAAGATTCATCCAGGCCAACCATATTTTTACATTCCCCCAAAATGTGCCTTTCTCAGAAGCGTGAATCTTATTTATTTATTTACAGACAGAAACCTACTCTGTACACCAGACTGGAGTGCAGTGGTGTTATCATAGCTCAATGCAGCCTCAAATTCCTGGGTTCAAGTGATTCTCCCATCTCAGCCTCCAAAAGCACTGGGATTACAGGTGTGAGCCATTGTACTCAGTTCATTTATTTTTTATGGATATAAGGTTTCACTATGTTGCCTAGGTGGGCCTCAAACTCTTAGCCTTAAGCAATCTTCATATCTTGGCCTCTTAAAGTGCTGGGATTACAGGTGTGAGTCACCATACCTGGCCAGCTTGACTCTTATATCCCAAACGAGTTCTTTGAGCTTTCAGACCTTTATTTCTGGTATGGGATCTGAAACATCCACTTTGAAACTCAAAGCTGAGTGTCTTTGTGAAAGCCTGGATCTACCCTCTCTTTGATACTATGAATGATATTCTGTGAGTAGAAAGAAATGTATATGTGACCAACTAGGAAACTCTAGGAGCTGCTGGAAATTTTTAAAAGACATCAGGTAATATTCAAAAAAATTTTTTTCTACTACAGAATCTTATCAGGAAAACAGCAGGCTTTAGTCTAAGGTATCTTACCCTCTAGGAAACCACTGAATCATTTTAAAACAATGAAAAACAATTCCTAGAAACCCCAGTGACTGAGTGTCTGTAATACCTCTAGTAGGCACCAACTCGTACTCCACAATGACAATGTCTATGTGGATTTAGAATTTATAAAAGATAATGTCCTAGCCTAATATGAAATGTAAAGCATATATTGTATGTTGTCATTTGAAGAATTAAAAGAGTATATCTATCCACATGACAGTTGATGGAGATGGTTGTTTGGGAAGTCCCTGAAGGAAAGCACCACCCAAGTATAAAAAAGAGAGGATTTTATTTCTCTCTGCAAGAGCAGTGGTGAGAATGATATTGCCTTCACGGCTCCAGGAGAAGCTTTACTATTCCTGCAGGAGCCAGAAGGAAGAATTAGGATGATGATTTTAAAATAATCAAACCCAAATGAGACAAAGCAGGAAGGTGCTTGTGTTGTGAATGCCTTTAAAGTAACCTCTATGTAGATGTCTAGTTCAACATGGAAGAAAAGTTAGAAGAAAAATTTACAAGTAACAAAATTAGTATCTAAGGGAACCATGTGATTTTTGTTTTAAAAAAGTCACTTCAAGAAACAACTCTCTTATCTTCAAATTCAGTTTGAACTGATTCGAATTCAGTTTTTTCTCCATTCATCACCATACATGTATATTCCACTGTGATTTTATGAATGCTTTTCTGCTGTTTGATCCTTGATTCAAACTGAATAATGGCTTTATCTCTATTATTGTGAAATACACATGGAGTGTTTGAAATATGTAGTTGTTAAAGAAGCATTCTACAAACATGTCTTTCCAACTCTCAAGATAGATTAAAATAAAATTTTAAATTCTGACCCTCAAAAATTATTAGTTTCCATGAGAAAATCCTATGGAATGAAATAACTATCCAGAAACCTTGTATAAGGAAAAAAAATGTGCTTCCATTATACTGATCTCTGTTGTAGTCAGTAATATTTCTTTAACGTGAAAAGATATCTACTTCTTTATTAAGTTTGGTTTCTTGATTGTATCATAGAAACAGGCAAAGACTCTTTTCCATTCTTTAGATAACTTCTTTGATAAGGTTTTGGCCCACCTTATCCTAGACTCAAGAAGACCAATCAAGAGACATATTGCTCTCTCCTGCATTACAATTCATACTGTGGATCCTCAAAGATTTGTACACGTTATTCTTTTCTCCAACAGTTCCAAGTACCACAATTTGCCCTCATTCTACCCCTTTCCAATCTATGCTTTCCCAAAAAAGAATTTTGCCAGAACATTCCATTAAGAATGTTCTTAATTCTAGAGTACAAATAGAAACTTCTCAAGAGACAGATTGCTTTATAACCTTAGTTTAGGATCTACCAAAACAAACAAACAAAAAAAAACCTAATATGGTTGAAAATAACAAATATCTTATTTAGATTCTTAGATAGAGATTGCTTTATAACCTTAGTTTAGAATCTACCAAAAAAAAGAAAAAAACCCTAATATGGTTGAAGATAACAAATATCTTATTTAGATTCTTAGATAGAGATATTTTGGCAACTTTGATTTCTAGGAAGTTTCCAAGAACCGCTTGGTAGTATATTATCATTACTACTAATAATAACTTACACTTATTGAGCTTACTATGTGCAGAACTGTATCTTATTTAATCCTCATAATAATTCTATCAAATAGATACTCTTACTATCCCTAATTTTACAGATAAAAGTAGGCTTCCCATGTGATGCTATGCACATTATTACCAAGACTGTAAGTACCCATTAGCAAGTCATCACGTCTCCAGAATGCTGAAACTGAAATAGAATCTCCAGCGTTTCATGTAAGGCTGAGGTCTACCACCCACACAACTTTTAAATAGTGCAGCCTTTTCCCTCATGGTTCTCCATACAGTGTAGATCTAATGTTTCAGAAAATGTGATACCTCTTAAAGACAAAGTCTTCATCCAGTGGAAATCAGTGCTCACTTTCTGTGTGAAATGTTACCTTAAAGAATAAACACTGTTTTGTGTATGTCAGTCATAGAATATGCTCAATATTGAATACTATTGATGCTGAGCAAATATCTACAGTTATTTTTTTATTATAATGATAAAACAACAGAGCCCTATTTTTTATCTTAATTTTCAGCATCTCATGCCATTTATATCAAGTTTTTGTTACGAAGATCAATTAGCTGTCAATATACATAACTTTAATTTGCCTACAAAAGAACTTGTTTTCTTTCCTTTATTTTTTTGGAATTGGAGTCTCACTTCGTTGCCCAGGCTGTCGTGCAGTGGCACGCTCCCAGGCACCACAGCCTTGACCTGCTGGGCTCAGGTGATCCTTCTGCTTCAGTTTTCCAAGTAGCTGGAACCACGGGCACATGCCATCACACCCTGCTAATTTTTTTGTTTATGGTAGAGATGAGGTCTGGCCAAGTTGCCCAGCCTGGTCTCGAACCTGTGAGCTCAGGTAATCCTCTCACCTCAGCCTCCCAAAGTGCTGGGATTATAGGTGTGAGCCACTGCTCCCAGCCTTGTTTTCCTTTTCAACATGTCGATGAGATTCTCTATTATCACAGAAAGTCACAATTAGATCTGAAACCATTTTTTTTCTCTTTGACCACCCTTTTTACCTTTAGTGGGGGTCTGGCCTGGGTGCCATCTGATAAGTTTTCTTTCTGACTGCATATAGTTCTCTTTCATTAAATAAGCCTGTTTCACAAACTACAAATTAACCGACTTATGTTAGTATTTTAAAGGAGTAATCACCACACTGAGATATCACATAACTCCAGTCAGGATGGCCATCATCAATAACTCAAAACAACAGATGGTGGAAAGTATGCGGGGGAAAGGGAACACTTCTATGGGAGTGTAAACTAATACAACCTCTTGGGAAATAGTTTGGGGATTCCTAAAAGATCTAAAAATTGACCTTCCTTATGACCCTGCAATCTCCCTACTGGAATATACCCAGAGGAACTCAAATCACTCTATGAAAAAGATACCTATCAAATCACTCTATGAAAAAGATACCTACACTCGTTAATTTATTGCTGCGTTGTTCACAACAGAAAAAAAATGAAACTAACCGTGCTGCCCATCGAAAGAGGACTGGATAAAAAAATGTGGTACATGTACATGATGGAATATTACACAGTCATAAAGAAGGACAAAATTATGAACTACACAGCAACTTGGATGAACTTTGAGTCTATAACACTGAGTGATCTATCACAGAAACAAAGAACTGAGTACCACATGTTCTCTCTCATAAACGAACCTTGAACAATTATCATAATACTATAACAAAAGTATTGGCAGTGTCGGAAACCTGCCAGAGGGGATGGGGAGGTTGGATTAAAACTGCCAGAGGGAATGGGGAGGTGGGATTGGCAGTAGTGGGAATCTGCAGGGGTAGGGGTGGGGGTAACACCTAATCAATAAGGGTACCTGCATAATGAACATTTATATACCTAACCCTGAACTTGATCTGGTCTTGTCTTTCTTAAAAGTTCAGATCATAAAATTATGGCAAGTCAGAGCTAGAAAGAACCTTAAGAATAATCTCTAATTCTGATATATTGTAGAGAAAATGAAATTCCAGAGAGATCAAATGAATTATTTGTAGGCCTACAAAATTAGTAGTTCTGACTCATCTTTTGTGGCCTGTGCTACTTCTTTGCAATTTCATGATTGATATTCTAAAAAGAGAAATAAATTGTTGATTGAATTAAATAAATATGATGCACAGGGAGAGACATCCTGCTTATATATTTATAAATCAGTACAAGTGTAGCCTCCACTTATTCACTGACTCCACAGACATTGTGCTAGGCATTTTATATCTGTCATGTCTTTCAAAACACACAGTAACTCTACAGTTTTACATATGAAATACAGAAGCTCAAGGAACTCGCTAACTTGGCTGAAGTCGTGGAACTAGTAAGTAGTCCATCTAGATTTTGAAGCTAAGTTTTTCTAACTCTAAACCAGGTTCTTTTCAGTATAACATGATGTTTGGCATTTGGGAAAAGGGAGGTGATTTATTGTTCTAAAATAGAGTGATATTTTGGAAGAGAGTGTTAGAAACTGAAAACTTGGATGTCGTTTTCAGCTTGCTTAGAGAGGCTGCTGAATAAACAGTATACTGGGTGAGGAGTGTTTGCTCACTTACAATGTGAACATTCTGTACTGTTCATTGTAGTTGTTTGATATTTTAGGCCTATTGATCAGACGATTTTTCTGACTAGGTACTTTATTTTATGAGTTGTTTCAATGTCCGTCAGCAACTCATTTTAGCAAAATGACATGCCTCTTCCCTGCCAACGAGTATGTAATATAACATGACTCGTCAGAAAAGTAACATGACACATCAAAAATAAGTGCTCATGACTAGTGATTTAGGCAGCTAATAAAGGTAAGAAGGCTGTATTTATTTATGTCTAGATAATATTCATGGATAATTCAGTATGTCCAAATCCCAAGAGATGAGACTGCAAAGGCAAATGCACTGTTTCTGTGGACCTTGCTAAATCAGACCATATGAGCTGCAAGATACATTTTCATCAAAAGCTTTGCTTTATAAATAGGCTCACCAGCCAGACTCATTTATAGGTCTCAAAGCAGAACTCAGGGCATCCTGTACCCTGTCTTGGGTATTATAAGAAACAGTCTGTTTCAGAGAACTGAAGTTTCCCATCAGATTTCTCACTCTGAACCAACATTTTTTTTTAATCCTTCACCGTCATTCGTACTCCTCATACCAAGGGTGGAAAGACATTGCTAAAAAGTTTAGAGGAACCATCAGTCAAACTCCTGCTTTACTGGGCTAGAGATTAATGTAAATTTCAGTGAAACAACAGTCCATACCACAAACATATTAATGGAGACTCCCTTACTTAAATTTTTTCATAGGTTCCCTACAGTTTACAGAGGTTCCAACTTACTAAATTACCAGCATAACCTATTTACTTCATTCCTTTTATTTGGATTTTTGCCCTCATTTCTCAGAAACACAGAAGAGCCTATGAAAGCTTCCATGCAAAGTGGGAGGCAATTGACCTGGTGGTGAAGAGTAAGAACTTGAGACTAAGATAGACCTTGATTGAAATACTTCACCATTTCCTAGTTGTGAAGTCCAGGGAAAGTTAACCTCTTCATACCTCAGGTATCTCATCTGTAAAATTTTATCTTTCAGGGTTGCTACGAAGATTAAGTAAGATAATACATTTAGAGAACCTTGCATATAAGAATTGCTCAATAAATGAAAGCTATTTCTAATAATAAAAATAATCACATAACATAAACTTGGAATATTCTAGAAAGTCCAAATTCCTCAAAGAACTTACATATGGTACTGTAAATAGATATTTATACATTTTCAACTATGTTAGGGATCCTTTGGAGACACCAAATTAAAGAGAAACAATTGCCCCAGGGAGAAGTTTCTGTGGTCCACTAGAATCAAGAAAGTTCTTAATGATTAATTTATCCTGACTAGTTTTTGGATTCATTATTTTTGATTATTTTTAAGACAAAACATGCAATATAAAGAATGTAAACTGCCATTCATGGCACAGATTATATAAAACTGCTTTTTGAGTTTCTATGTAAGTCTTTCCAAACAGATTATTATCCTCCAAGGCTAGAAACCAGATTTTGCTTTGTATGTGCAGTACTTTTCATGGAACCTGGTGCATGGTAGATATTAAACAAATGTTGAAAATATAAATAAATGGATAATTTATTTCCCCTATCTCTAGAAAAGAATGAAAAAGTGACAGTGCTTGTTAGATGATGAGTAATTAATGTGGTTTAAATTTCTTACCAGATTAATATATATTGTGTTTGAACACAAACATTTGAGAAGTTTATGGTATTTAGAGTCATAGTCTCTATCTATCTATCTATCTATGTATTTATTTGAATTAGGATTTTACTCTGTTACCCAGGCTAGAGTACAGTGGCACAATCATGGCTTACCACAGCCTTGTCCTCCTGTGCTCAAGCAATCCTTCCATCTTAGCTTCCTATGCAGCTGGGACTACAGGTGCATGCCACCATGCCCGACTTATTTTTTTATTATAAAGAATCTTTTTAAAAGCAATATTTATTTATCTTTTCCCTTATATTAATATTTTTTCTTTCTTACCTTTACTATAATTTTTTCTTCCTATATATTCTGTAGTGTGTGTGTGTGACACACAAAAGCAGGAGGGTCTGAATTTGCCTCCTTCCTGGCTTTTAGGGGCTGTATTAGACAAGGTCTTTAATTGAGATCTGAATGCATGTGCACACTTCTAGCTATTCATACACGTGTGAGTAAGCATAGTAAGACCGGAAACCCAATGGGAAATAAAACACCATCAGAGAATCAGTATCCTAAATCAGGCTAGTTTCTGTTTAAAATTTTTTTAAATGTGAATTTTAAAAGATTATATTATTTACTAAAACTTTTAATCCCCACATTGCCTATTTGTGGATATTCCTTGTTATCAGCCCTCTTGGAAGCTTAAGAACTGATCCCTACCCAGTTAATAATTTTATAATCTTCAAATAAATAACAAGGAACATGATAATTGTAGTTTTCATGAAGTGAAAAAAAAATGAAAATATTTTTAGAATGCCAACAACTCAAACTGATTTAAATGTAACTATTTATTTGATTAACAAGAAAGGAAATTTACATTTGTTTCTGGCCTAGCACTCTGTATGGCACATAACAAGCACTCAATGAATGTTTGTTGAACTGAGTACACACAGTCCAGTGAGTCAGTTTCAGCTTTGACAATATGGTGGTTATTCAGTTATCTCCATGAACAAATAGGATCAATGGTACAATAATCCCTTAAGAAACTGATATTTTAAAAGCAGTTAGTTGAATCAGTATCTTGAATAAAAAATTCATTAGAGCGCATTTATGATAATTAACAAACCAAAGGGAACTTTTCTGCCATTGTGGATATAAACTCTGTATTGTGTTTGAGCAATCCAGGGAGGAAGTGAAGAGCTAAACAGAATTGAAGGTGAAATCAGCCTCGATGCATGGAAATAGAGTCACAATACTGATTTAAGGGACATCAACACTGGCATTCAGAATAAATTCAAAATGTTTAGCCAAGGGAAAAAGTATTCCTATCACTGCAAGTAGCTCTTTGCTGGCTTTAAATGGGACAAAATACCCTGAGCAGTGAACTAAATGTTCTCATGATTTGATTATCTATAGATCTTTTCCTATCTTCGTTACTTAAAAAAATTTTTTTTGCTATGCTCTTCTCTAAACTCTCTTTTAGAGAAATAAATTCATCAAACAACCTTAAATTACCAATAACAAACATTATTAGTGCTGCCTTGTTCTGCACATTCTCTCCGGTAATCACTACAGCTAGAGATGCAACAAGAAGAGCTCTTGCTGCAGTGAATTTGAAAGCCAAACTTAAAATCTGCCCTACAGGAACATAATGCATCAAATGTGACACACTGAAGCAACAGTAGGGCTAAAGTTGGGGAAGTACATGGAAAATGAGTTGAATTAAGAAGTATTTGTTTACTACCCTGCACAGAGTGTGAGAGAAATTGGTTCAACTATGGGAATTGGGCTCTGTGGAAGTAATGACAATTTAGGACATTTCTTAAAGTATTTTACAGATGGTGTTTTGGTTTCTAATCCCACAAGAGGAAGACAAGAAAACAAAACAAAAAGGATGGGTAAATTATTCTGCTACTGGTGAAAAAAATAAAATAATGAATATCATTCTGTTTGCCACTGTGAATTGTCAGTCTGTTGAAGAAAAAGACAAAAGTCAGAAGACAGAACTAAAATGTAATTTTATTACTCTTAGATACATTGAACAATATATAATAAACAATATATAACAGCATATATAAGGGAGAACTAAAAAAAAAATTGGAATTGTCTTTTGGAGGGTGGGCTTTTGAGGTACAAGATTCTCCCACTTGGTAAGTGTCCTAGGAAGTCTTCAGCATCAGTGGACCAGCTAACGTTGTTGTCAGAGGCTGCATTCAGCTTCAGTGAGTTTTTTTTTTTTTTTTGGAGATTCTTTCAACACGTTTGTCCATTTCATGATGGGCGATTTATGAGCACACCTGCCAACACCTCGTTTGCTGTGTTCAACAGTTTTTGACCAAAAACAGCTTGATCCTTCCCCCATGCCCCACCTTCCTTATTCATCCAATCTCATCCCGAGCAACTATTTTTTTTTTGTTTCCTAAAGGGGGAAGGTTTTGCCGATGTAAATGAGGTGAAACAAAACACGGCCAAAGCACTAAAAGGCATCACAATTGAGAAGTTTAAAAACTGTATCGAGCAGTGGAAAAAGCATCTGGATAGGTGTATTGCATCAAATGGAGAGTACATTGAAGGAGACTGAAGTTTAAATATGTAAGAATAAATATATGATTTTTTAATAAATAAATTTCAGGTTTTTGGGAGGTCCCCCTTGCATAGTATTTTGAGCCAAATTGAACTGCTAACTGAATAAAAAGATCTGGGACTTATCTGTCCAGTTTCAGGTAGGGCTGGAGGATGTTAGTCCCACCCCTTTTCCACTATCCCTCACATGATGGTAGGCACAGGTGGAAGAATGCCCGAGCAGCTTGCTTCCAAAAAAAGCGGTAAGCGCTAGATTGCATATCCTCAGTTCATTCTTCTGATTTTACCAGTAATATTTTGTATGTGACTGACAATAAATGTAACACTATTAGTGGGAGGCGGTGTTTTCTTCTTCTCCTTCTCCTTCTCCTTCTTCTCCTTCTCCTCCTCCTCCTCCTCCTCTTCCTCCTCCGCCTCCTCTTTCTTCTCCTTCTCTTTCCTTCTTCTTTTGAGTTGGAGTCTCATTCTTCACCCTGGCTGGACTGCAGTGGCATGCTCATGGCCACCACAGCCTCAACCTGCTAGGCTGAGGCGAGCCTTCCCCCTCAGCATTCCAAGTAGCTGGAACTACAGGTAAGCGCCACCACGTCCAGCTAATTTTTTGATTTATTGTAGAGATGCGGTCTTGTCATATTACCCAGATTGGTTTCAAACCTGTGGGCTCAGGCAGTCCTCATGGCACCTGACTTGTTCTCTTCTTCACAGAATAAACTGGTACAAAATTATTGATAATTTCCTGTCAATCTAGCTCAACTTAGATTTCCAATGGTTATACTTTGATTTTATTCCCAAGATGAATATTTTCTCCTATCTATTCCCAACATGCATATGCTATTAATCTATGGATGATATAAATATTTATTCTGGAATGAACTTTTATTTTTACTCTGCTCTCTGTAGTTCTCTCACAGGCAGTCAAGTGTTGCTTAATGATTGAAATATATCATTAGGTGATTTCATTGTTGTGTGAACATCATAGAGTGTATTTACACAAACCTAGATGGTATAGCCTACTATACACTTACACTGTATAGAATAGTTTATTGCTCATAGGCTACAGCATGAGCCTTGTACAGCATGTAACTATACTGAATAGTACATGCAATAGTAACACAATGGTAAGTATTTGTGTGTCTAAACACAGAAAAGATACCATCAAAAAATATGGTATTATACTCTTATGAGAGCACTGTCATATACATGGTGCATCAATTGGCCAAAATGTCATTATGCAGTACCCTATTGTAGTTTATAAATTCTGTTTTATATTGCATAATTCTAGTTTCTAGGAGCATGCCCATGTAATTATGCAGGATAGTACTCAGCATAGTACTGCATGCAATTAAAAGCTGAACATGTGCTCTGATCAAATCCCAGCTCCCTGGTACTCATCTTTCTTCTCCAGTAGCTATCATTTCTCCATATATTTGTATATTAACAATTTAAAAATCTAGTTTTGAGGTATAGGAAGCAGAGGTTTGTAGCTAGAACAATTGCCTGATAGTAGAAATCCCTGGGACTAAAGATTTCTTTCTTTTCTAATAGTAAATATTCTATTTCTTTCTGTGAAAAATATGCTATAATAGCAGATCATAATTCTGTGGCGACAGATGGTGAGTTACTTTTCAAGAACCTTCTATTCCCAGCGGGACAGGCTGCTCACATGCCACACACATAATTTTATGCCTCCTCTCATACTGTTTTCTTTTTTCTAGAATGTTCTTCCCACCAGAAGAAACATTGCCTTTGTCATCAAGCAGACATGGATTTGAAATCTGGCTATATCACCCAAGTTGTGTGACCTTGAGCATGCCTGTTAACTTATATGAGTCCTGATTTCCTCTTATGTAAACTATGGGTAATAGTATCTCCTTAAATTATTACGATGATATTTAAATAAGATAATATCTTATTCTTGTATGTAAATTTCCCATAATGTGCTTATGGCATATAATAGGGACACAACAAATGGTAGACGCTGTATAAAATTTATTTCCCCGAACTTTTCAAATCTTGACCATTCTGCCAAGTCCAGCTCACATTCCAGTTTGTGACTTACTCTCCTCACAAATTTAGCCCACTTTAATCTCACTTTTCTCTTATTTTTTTTATGTCTGCTTTCTGCTCATTAACCATGGCACTTAATTGCATACAACTTGATTTGGTTTTAAATTTATTTTTTCTGGATAAGTATAGTAGATCCCTAAAATAATACCATTTCATTCAATGTCACTTCGTTATAGGGCTGATGAGAAAAAAAAATGATTCATGGTTGGGACCACTGTTTGTGTGGAATTGGCACATTCTCCTTGTGTCTGCATGGGTTTTCTCTGGGTACTCTGATTTCCTCCCTCATTCCAAAGTTGTGCCAATTATGTGTGTCTACATGGTCCCAGTGTGAGTGTGGATGAGTGAGTGTGCCTTGCCCTGAAATGATGGTCTGTCCAGGGCTGGTTCCTGTCTTGCTCCATGAGCTGCCAGGACCTATGACCTTGACCTGGAATAAGCAGGTTGGAAAATAAATGAAAACAAGTCATTGTCAAATAAATATTCTTTAAATCTACAATAATCATACAAATGCATGCTAATAAATGATGCAGTAGGAAAGTGCTCAGTGAGCCTGCCATATTTGTGATTGTTTTTGAACTGCTTGGTGGTGGGAGGTGCTCCTTACCATCTTTGCTTTGCAAACATTTATTGAACCCATCACCACTATAATCTCAGTTGCTTACTGATTCACTAAAATTTTAGTAAATAATTATCTTACTGGTTATTAATCTTTCTTAAGTGTATGCATAATTCATATTTATTTTAAGATTTAATATTATTAGAAAAGTTTTGGTCTTTATTTAGAAGCTTAGTGTTGTTTTTTGACTAGAAATGTGCTGCAGAACTTAACTCTTTATACCAATTTGCTGATGGTAAACTTGGCTTTATTATAGGTTGTTTTGTTAAAGTCACAGCTTCTAAGAACTTAAGACAAAGTTTGAATGTATTTTGTTGGATGAGAGGGTGGTAAGAATTAGGAATTTTCTTTTAAAAGGTAAATATTATGTTTTCTTTGTTTAGGAAAATGCTAGTAAATTAGCCAGTGTGGTAGCATGCACCTGTTGTTCCCACTACTTGGAAGACTGAGGTGGAAGGATCACCAGAGTCCAGCAGGTTGATGCTGGGGTGGCCATGAGCATGCCACTGTACTCCAGCCGGGGCAATGGAGTGAGACTCCAAACAAACAAAAAAAAACTAGTAACAGATGTCATCTATAAACATTAGCTATTTTAATTTGTATTAAACATTTTATGTTCAGATACCTTTTCTGGGAAGCTTTCTCTGCTTTGTACACAAATCGATTAAACACTGCTTTTTTTTTGTCACTGTTTTTGGGGGTTTTGTTACTATTTCTGAACCAAAGCAGAATTCTATTATTTAATGTTTTTGTGTGTCTTAATTATTTATTTACATGTCTTTCTCCCCTATGAAACTTGAAATTCTTGATATCAAGAACCATTCCTTATTGACCTCCACCTATTGCCAGCCCTGGCGATGCTCAATAAATATAAATGTCTTAAATTTGGAAGGCATAAACAAATAATTTTATTTTTTTGAAATATACCCTGAAATCACGTCACAAATGGTTTATCCTCATATTGCTACTAGAAAACCATCTGCTTACCTGCTTTGGACATTAGCTTCTTCTTAGGTTAGACATGACTGGCAAATGGTGGGAAAATGGGGGCAAGGGCAAGGAGCATGTGGAGCATGAAATATGCTAGAAAATAGAGCCATATACTTGAAATATGAAAACCATTACTTTTTATTTCCAAGGTAGTCCTTTGAAAACAGAGAGCTGGATCTCTATAATAAGTTTGATGCCCTGAGTACTTCTGGCTAGGTCTCTTTACAAATAAAAAAAAAAATTCCATGTCAAAATGTTCTTCCCAAGACACAAAGTAAACATTTAGCTGTGCTAATGCTTGTTGTGGGTCAAGTAAGAGATGCTATCTTCTTCATTATTTTCAGCTGATTACATGATTGTGGATTTCAAAAACTGTACACTTCCTCTTATTTCACATTTACATGTATAATTGAAGGCAATATTATATTTAAATTCACTTCTTGTTTGGAAGCAGGCCACATAAAATAAGGATACTTGTGTCATTTTTATGCTCAGTCTCTTGGAAAGAGAAATAATTCTGTTCCTTCTCCAGTGTATAACTATTTTCTAAACATATTCCCTGTTTCACCAATAAGAATAATCACAGAGGACTTTTGCCCCCTAAGGTATTATTTTGATCTTGGGAATTAAGCTCTAATTGAGCTGCTGAGAACGATCCTGCTATAAATGTTAATGATGAAACCAGTTTTTCTAATGAATTCCAGCTGATGAGGGGGAAGGAGGAAGGAAAAGAAACAGCAAGAGGTACGGGGGATAGGAGTGAGGTAAATAGATCAATAGTGTCCCCCCAAGATTCATGGCCACCTGGAACTTCAGGATGCAACGTTTCTGAAAAACAGGGTCTTTGCAGATATAATTAGTTAGGGATCTCAAAATGAAATCATTCTGGACTTAGTGAGGGCCCTAAATGTAATGATGGGTACCTTATAAGAAGAAGAGAATATACGGAGAGACATAAGAAGAAGACAGTCAAGAGGAAGTAAGAGATTAGGAGTTATGCAATCACATGTCAAGAAATGAATATGGTCACCAGAAGCTGGAATAGACAAAGAAGGAGTCTCCCCTAGAGCATCCAGATTCTTGATTTTGGACTCTAGCCTCCAGAATTGTGGAAGAATAAATGTATATTGTTTTAAGCCACCCACTTGCAGTAATTTGTTATGGCAGCTATAAGAAACTAATACAGGCTGTTTGTTTTTTATCCAGTAATTGTTTGCCAAATTATCTACTATTCACCAGGCACTGTGCTAGGTATACAGTAATGAAAAAGATAGACGTTAAACAAATGCATTACTTATGCTATAGTGAAAATATAAAATGTGGTGTACTTTGAGGATTTGGGAAGATTTTGCCCCAAATAAGGCAAACTATGTGTAGGAGTATTCAGATGTGAAGGATTAGCCAGGTGAATAGGGAGAATGATGCAGACCATAATAGTAGAGGAAAGATGAAAACTCTAAGGAAAGTACAAAAACTCTGAGACATAAAGGTGCTTGGTTGGACCAACTGTTTCTGAGTCATAATGGTTGGGAGATCAGTGATGCAGGATGATAATGCAGGAGATGCAATCAAGGGTGACATTGTGTAAGGGCAACGAAAAGTTTCCTAAAGAATTTTTGGAAGAGTATAATGTGATTAGAGACTATTAGAAGATCACTCTTGTTATTCTGTGGAGACAGGATTGGAGGAAGGCAAAAGTAGTTGCAGGGTCACCACATAAGAAGTCAGTGCAGTGGTCCAGATCATGCTAGTTGGGATTGAGAGATGTGGATGGATTTAATATACACTTGGAGGAAAGACATTATAGTATAGGACTTGATGTATAAGGAAGGAGTGAAATATATAGATGCCAAGAGTATGCTTGTGCTAGATGGAAAAACTAGAAGATGAACGTGTTTTGTAAAGACAAAGGCCATAAGGTTACTTTCGGATTTGTTCTTGGAAGTGTCCTTGAGACATCTAAATAGAGATTTAATAAAGCTCATCAAACACACAGGTATAAATTGAGATACTCTCTGGCATGAAGAGATAAATTCTAAGTCATCAGAATTAAGTTGTATTTGAAGAAATGGGAATAAAAGACATCATCTAGGGAGAAAACGGAGAGAGAGAACCTGAGAAATAGAGGTGCCAAGAAAGAAAAAAAGAAAGAAGGAAGAAAAGAAGAAGGGAGGGAGGGAGGAAGTGTGGGGGGGGGGGGAGGAAA
>NW_007233484.1:79297-130373 GCF_000164805.1 Carlito syrichta | reverse complement strand
GGGGGGGGGGGGGGGGGAAGAAAAAAGGAAGGAAAGAAAGAAAAAAGAAAGAAAGATGAATGGCAGGAAACAGGCAAAGAAAAACTGTCTGGGTATGCCAAGGGAAAGAAGTGGTATAGAGAAAATGGTTAACTAGGTCAATAGCCGATGGGTATATTGGTAAGATGAGAATGAAAGATATCTCTTATATTCAGCAATATGGAAACATTGGCGATCTTACCAAAAGCCATTGAAGTGGACTATGGTGGGCAGAGGGGGAGGAAGGGTTGTCTATAGATCATGGGAATGAGAAATGCCAGGGGAGTAGAGGATGCTCAGACAGAATCTGATGCTCATTTCTATCCTGATATCTTGGTTTTACAAAATGCCTCTGAAGCATTTCTGAATGGCCTGACATTGGCTTTCCACGCTCTGGTAGAATAAAATACAGATTACATTCAATCGTATAAGAAGAAAGTCACCTGCCTTCACATGCATTTGGACACTGAAATTCATCTTGTTTTAATGAAATAAGTTGGTGAAGCATTGCAGTAGAAGAGAAGGAGATGATCCATCCCAGAAAGAGAGGGAATAACTGGTACATCCAACTCTGCTGAAAGAATTTGTTCAGGGTTCCTGGCAGGAGTAGACAGTCTAAAAATCTTTTCATGAAATTTGTATTTTATACAACATGAGATCTAGAAATTAGTGTCTATTTCTCTCACCCATTCATCTATGCTAGGTCCAAGTAATGTGTGTGTTTTTAAGTCACTCAAGGTTCTGACATTCATAATGTGGAGGGAAAATCTCTGAGCTACCCAATCTCTAATGTTCCCTCAACCCTAGCATTTTATGATTCAAAGAGAATGAGGATGGGCACAATGGCTAAACCTGAGTCAGTGGCTTAGTAGAAGCTAATTCCAGCTGAAGTCTGGTCCTCAGACAACAGTCTCCAATATTCAGTGTGAGTTTCATTTCCAAATAAAATTAAATGACTTCTAAATAGATAGGAGCTGAAACTAAGGAAGCCTAATCAAAGCCATCAAAGTCATGTCTTAGGAATACATTTTAGCACCAAAATCTAAACCCTGGGTTTTTAAGGATCTGAATGTCATGACCTTTATTTAATATGCATATTTTAGTTTACAAACATGTATTTCTAAAGGAATTCCTCTCACTTTGATAACCAGTGTTTTCCAAGGTCTTTGACTTTTGCAACAGTGTTTTTGTTTCTAAACCTGACCCCCAAGATTGATTATTTTCCATCTTTTTTATTTGTATACATTATTATATCAAAAATAAGTGTTTTATAGGTAAGCAACCCATGAGCAACATGATGTGACCACAGAGATGAAATGGCAACTGAGGCAGGTACCATTACCAAGAGGTGAGTCAGATCTAAGCCTGGTACCCTTGCCAAGGAGGGAGCAAGCTTTGGGAATGAGTGTTCCAGAGAACACGGAGGGGTGAGTGGGAGAAAGAAGAGACAAGCCAGCAAAACACAGGGAATGAAAAGGTTGCACCTTCATAGGCAATTCACTTTGAACTGCTCTCACTTAATATCTTCTTTGAGTCCCACAGCACCCTGTCAGGTAGCTAGTGCTTATTATTCCTATTTTTAAGATGATAAAACCAAATCTTGAAGATATTAAGTTACACAGATAAAAAAGGGGGCTCATGAGACTTGAATCCAGGTCTTCCTGATTATCTTCTTACTATTCGAGGTCTGACAATTAAGTTTACAAACTCATCCCGGGAAAAGTGCTACATACCTCAGTGCGCAATATCATTATGGTTATCTTTGAAGTACTCCCCTTGAGAAGCTGTGAACCAACAACAGTGTCTAGTCCACCCATAAAGCAATTTTGGAACTCTTTTTCTGGAATGGCTATTAAAGTTGTCATGGTATCACCCTTAATGTCCTGAATGTTACCAAAACATTTTCCTCTTAATATTTCCTTTATATCTGGGTTTAAAAAAAAGTCACTGGGAGCAAGATCAGATGAGTAGAGAGAGTGTTCCAATATAGTTATTTGTTTACTGGCTAAAAACTTTCTCAGAGACAGTGCTGTGTGAGCCAGTGCATTGCCATGATGCAATAGCTCCTTCAGGATCACTTTTGCACACACCTTTCTCATGCCAAGATTTTCCTAACTGTTTCTCTATTGATGTTTATTTGGTCTGCTATGATTCTCACAGTCAGTCAATGATTTTGATGCACAATTCAATGATTTTTTTGCAATGTTTTTGTCAGTTCTGCTTGTTACTGGTTGTCCTGACCTCTCTTCATCAGTGATGCTTTCTCTTTCCTCAGAAAAACAACTAATCCATTTGTGCACTGTCATTTTCTTCATGGCATTATTCCCATAAATTTGGATTAACACATCCCTGATTCCACGTCTACTCTTGCCAAGTTTAACAAGAAATTTAATATTTGTTTGTTGCTCTAACTCAAACTCTGATATTCTCATCACAACACACAAAAACATGCAATAACAATAATGAATGCCACCCAGCAAGACACCGTCACACGTCAACATGAACACAGCTCTGAGACACTGATATATCAAGGTTATGAAATCTTACCAAGTTGTTTGTGCAATGTTGCCAACATAAGCACACAGTGGCAAGTTCCTGAACTTAATTGACATACTGCATAATTCCTAAAGGCACAGATTGCTTCCCTGAATGAATTATTCATATTTTTCAGCGCCTACATCTCAGTAGACATATAATAGCTTTCCTACTCCTGACTAAAACAACTGTAAGAGTCAACCTATGGAAAACCGATGTTGGTTTTTTAACTAGTATAGAGGACAGAGTGTATATTTATTTCTCTTTTTAGTTAAAGGGAAAAACAGTACATAGAGTCTAATTCAAGTATTTCATATGGAATTTTTAAGTTAAGTGGCCATTTCTTAAATGAAAGTAGTAGCAGTATTTACCTCACAAGACAGTTGTGTTTTCATGAGACCATGTATACATAATACCTAGAACCTCAATAAATATTAATCATATTATTTTGATTATTACTATTATGATCTGCCATATGATATTTTTTGGATTCCAATACAGTTATTTATTTTAAAGTTTACAATTTTTAAATTATAAATTCATTGGCAGTATTGTAGATTTTTTTCCTTGCCATGAATATTTGAACACTTGTTTTTAAACTATTTTAAAAGCTCTCTTGACTTGAAGGAATTTATAATGCATGAAATAACTAGAAAGGTATTTTTCTTAGATTTGGTATTTAAAATGATACATTCTTAATAGAGTCTCATTTTCTGCAGTTATTTTGGATCAAATACTTTACAAATATTGGCCAAATTCACTCTAACAAAATGATTTTTGAAGATATGTCACATAGTGCAATATTTTATACTAAGGAAATATTATATGCATGCATTTATTCTGTTATTTATTGGCAGTAGTTGGGGTGCCATCTTATCCCCATACCTTGAGTTTCCAAGTGGAGAACTTTTCATGTGATGGAACATTCATTTGAGTGTCTTGTCTCCTCACTGATACTTCCAATTGATCAGATTGGTGTGTTTGGGAGAAAAAACTGGACTTAAAAGCATACCTCACTTCACTCCCTGTTCTTTCTTATCTCTGCTCCTCCCTGCCTTTGTGTTTACTGCTGCAAGCCCTGTGCCTGTGAAGGGGACCTGCAGCCCTTAGGTTTCCAGAGGCTGGGTGAGGATCCCCCAGAGAGAGCCCATGGTTATTGCACAACTGAGCCACATTCTTCCAGAGTTGCTTCTGCTTCACTCTTCCTTCTGCCTCTGTCTTTCAACTAATTCTGAATCCATTTGGGGATAAAGGGGAGTTATTTGGGAGTCCTCTAAATTTCCAAAAAATCTGTCTTTATTATTTGATGCTTTGGGGGAAATACACAAAATACTTACTAATTGTGTCACTCACTAATTGTGTCTGAACCTGTATAGAAAAATCAACACAACAACAAAAAAAGATATGCTTCTTGTCCTTGGGAAGTTTATATATATTTTTTGCTAGTGCTTATATTTTGCTAGTTTATGTATTTTGAGTTTGTGGACATCTAATCATACATTAACACTTCATGAAATAAAACAGATATAGATACATTATGTTTTTTGATCAAATTCAGGCAAACCCTAAGATGTATTACATAATTTAATTTATAATCTGAAAACAGTCTTTCCTTTTTAGCTATGCAATGTCAGACTACATAAAATGCATGTATTAGTAATTAAATTATGTTCTCTATGTAAAAGTGTTTTATATTTTGCAAAACTTTATGCACATAAAATTGTAAGGAATTATTTGGGTTCCAATTGTTCCCATTTAAAATCCTTTCTATTTTCCTATTTGAGCATTTAACAGAGCAGGCAATAAACTGGTTATAGAGGATATGAGAGTAGCCACTTTCTTTTCTATTCTAGAATAATTCTTATCAAGTAGATTTTGCCAAGTAGAAGTTAAAATATTATTCTTGTTTTCCAACTAGCAGTCTTTAAAAGACAGAAAAATCAATGCCATTTCCTCAACAGCAAATTATATTCCACTTCTGTATATTATAGCACTATTCTTGGAGTTGATAAATAAGAAAAAAATACTGATGATCATTTAACTTAGTAGGATTTGCTTAAATGAACTGACAGAAAGAACTTAACTCCTAAAATAATTGATTTTTCTCTACATCAGATGAAAAATGTACAATAGAGTAAATGAAAGACTTTTAAATAAAAGTAATTTTCTATTCATTAAAGGAAACATAAAATACACTATAAGATTGAATTATCCAAGTCTTTGGGAAAAAATTACTTGCAGGCTATTAACCTATTTTTAAAGAGAGAAGCTTTAAACAGTGTTCAGAGCATTTCCCAACCTGATATGCATTGAAATGAAGAAATTTTAAAACCAAATAAATACTACTACTGCAATTTTTGTGCTACATACCAATGCAGTACAGTAGTTGAATGTATATAAGTGATTTGAAAATGACAACTCTCATGACAGGCAATAGCAGCAGATAGACCTAGAAAAAAATCCATACCAACCTTACCACTGTTCAACTCCTATTGGCAGTTGTCACTCCAAAGGTGATATTACATAAAAGCTTTGCCATCTGTAGCTTAAGTTTCCATAGTAGGGCAAAATCCTATTACCTTCCAACCCACTCTCTCAGACATCTATTCTCTTCTCTTCATGTTTGCAAACCACTGACAGTTTCTCCTAGGCAAAATATTTCTTACTCAAGTTCGTTCTTCTTATCATCCTATTCCCAAATCTTCTCATTAAAAAATCAATTGCATAAACTAATATGCTGGTTAATTATGTTTTTCTTAAAGGTAAATTATGTAGCACCCAACTCCAATTAATTTCCATATTCTACCTTCACTCACTTAACTAAATTTTTTCATAGCTGAAATCTTACTGGGATTCCAATTGTGCTTTTGAATATATTTATATATAAAAAATATATTATATATATATATTATATATTTTTTTTTTAGTTGGAGTCTCACTCTGTTGCCCAGGTTGGAGTACAGTGGCATGCTCACTGGGCTCAGGTAATCCTTCCGCCTCAGCCTTCCAAGTAGCCAGAACTGCAAGTGTGCGCTACCACGCCCAGCTAATTTTTGATTTATTATAGAGACAAGGCCTTGCCAAGTTGCCCGGGCTGGTCTTGAACCCACGGGCTCAGGCAATCCACCTGCCTTGGCCTCCCAAAGTGCTGGGATTACGGGCTGAGCCACCAAGCTTGGCCCATTTTAATATATTTTGAACACTTAACTTGTTTAAATGTTCTTGATATCTAGGGATAGAAAAAGATTAGTTGTGGATTCTACAAACACCGTCCATAATTTTAAAAATATTAATAATAGAATTTGTAAACATGAACCTATAGTCCTCTATTCCAAAAAAGTTGGTTTAAATAGGAAATATCAACTTAATCTTGCCAATTTATATGATGTGAGGTGATTAACATTTGCTTAATAGTTTACCAGACTTTGTGCCTGTATCTTGTAGACACAGTCTAGGATGAAAGGAATAGCAAAGCTTTCTTCTAAGAGCTCATTAGCGATAAATCCAGTCAGAAATATTTAGAAAAAGGAATTTCTAGATGTTTATATGAATAACTTTGCTATTGTGCAATCTGCCAAAGAACAATGTTTCCCTCACCAGTTTGGTCATGTTGTTTGCGTATATCCCTGTGTGTCATGGCAACTGGATAAAGGGCTCTTGAATTGACAAATGAAATTGTCAAATCAAATAATTC
The DNA here is from genome assembly GCF_000164805.1 of Carlito syrichta. Taxonomy (NCBI): domain Eukaryota; kingdom Metazoa; phylum Chordata; class Mammalia; order Primates; family Tarsiidae; genus Carlito; species Carlito syrichta. Next base: position 124,126 of record NW_007233484.1, on the reverse strand, counting down.
TCTGAAATAATTAATTCATTCAAAAATATTTATTCAATATCTACTAGGTGTTTGTGTCAGTTCTTTTACTTAGATGTCTTTTTTGCTTCCTTTCTGAACTTTACTCCAACTCATCCTTGAATATTTAGGGCAGATGTTAGTACCTTCATAAAGCCCTACAATTCTTAACTCTGCCTTACTGTTGGAATGAATTGCATTATCCTGGGAATTTATTTTTTTCAAACAAAAATCTTTATTAAGACATAATTCCAATGAGAGGCCTAAACTTCACTTATGTACCCAATCCTGACTTGTACTCCACATCTTTTTTTTTGAGTTGGAGTCTTACTCCGTTGCCCAGGCTGGAGTGCAATGGCATACTCACAGCCACCCCAGTGTCAACCACCTGGGCTTAGGCTATCCTTCTACCGCAGCCTTCCAAGTAGCCAGAACTACAGGCGTGCGCGTCTCAAAAGAAGACAAGAAATGTAGGAAGCACCTAAATCTTCTGAGAAGCACTTCAGTGATTGTGATTAGAATTTTGATAAAAATATAGACAGTAAAGGCCATTCCGATAAGGTCTCAGACAAAATGAGGAATATCTGTGTGTTTGTATATTATAAAATCTGTATACCTTCAAGGTTTTAAATTGTGATTTTCCTTAATTTTAATCAAGTACTCTGAGTGTTTCTTTCATTCTCTTAATCAGAATTTCAAGGCCTTAGAAAAACAATGTGAATTAAAATAGTGCCTTTGAGACCTAAGTTTGTCAAAATTTGGGGGAAGTTTTGGTTTTCTCAGCTAAAAGCTATATTATTCCAGAGCTAAAGTGTTATTATACATCAGCAATAAATTCAGGTAATACATGTCAACACACCATGACCAGAAATGAAGACTATCTTATTGGGAACCGGAGTAAAGGCCATCTTTGTTATTAATTGGCAAAGAACTTGCCAGGATTGTGTCTATGTCTTAGAGCTTTATAGAAGGTGGATTTTAGGGGTAATGAACTAGGATATCTGGTAGAAGAAATTTCTATGCAAAATATTGAAGGAATTGCATGGCTACTTTTACCCACATATAATAAGATGCAATAGGATAGAAATCATTTAAAGATTAAATTTATAATGCAAAAGGAAACAACACAGTGAGATCTCAGCTTGGGCATCTAAAGAGTGAAAGGCATCTTTAAGAGAGCTAATCAAGGGCCAAGCAACACTTTGATAAAGGAATTAGTGTAGATAGAGAAGCAAGCCAAGTGCTTGTCATCAAGATCTGACAACATTTCAGAGATCCTGAGTCCGCCCCTCCCACACTGGCCCAGAGCAGGATCTTGAGGACAAAGTTTCCCAAGAGGTGCCAGCAAGATTCGTTGCCCTGTGATATTGTAAGTCTCTACTCCCCTCAAGTGTCTGCCCCACATTGTAGTATTTCTTGACCACTCCAGCTGTGCTTCAAGTAGGCCTCAGGCACAGCTTGTGCCACCACTCTGGAAGGTACAAACAGTAAGCCTTGGAGGTAGCTATGCGATGCTAATTCTGCAGGCATGCTGAATGCAAGAGTTGTGAGGCCATGGTGGCCACCACCTAGATTTCAAAACATGTCACGGATAACTTGGCAATACAGAAGAAAAATGTGGGGTCAGAGTCACCTCAGAGTTTCTACTAGAGTAATGCCTAATGGAGCCATGGGAACGAGGCCACCTCCAAGACCCCAGAACTGTAGGGCCCCCAGTGTATCACTACAGACTAGGAAAGCTACAGGCATGAGACTCCAATCCACAAGAGCTGCTGGGAGGACCCAATACAGCAAAGCCATAGGGGCAGGCACTCTAGTCTGTCTAGGATATAGACATGGAATCAAAAGAGATTATTCTTTAGGTTTAGGACTTAATGTGTTTTTTTGTTGTTGTTGGGTTTTAGACTTACTTGGGACAAGTTACCCCTTTCTTCTGGTCTGTTTCTCCTTTTTTGGAATAGGACTATCTATCCTATGCTTGTTTCTCCATTATATGTTGAAAGCATGTAATTTGCTAATTTTATGGGCTCACAGCTGGAGAGCAATTTTCCTCGAAATAAATCATGCCTTAAATCTTACCCGGATTTTGAGTTGGTGCTGGAAAAGAGTCAAAAATGTGGAGGTATTGGGATGAAGTGAATATATTTTGTGTGTGAGAACATGAATTTCAAGGGTCGGGGTAGAATCCTATGGCTTGAACATATCCCCCAAAATTCATGTGCTGGAAATTTATTTTTTGAGTTGGAGTCTCACTCTGTTTCCCAAGTTGGAGTGCAGTGGCACACTCACAGCCACCGCAGCCTCAACCTGCTGGGCTCAGGCGATCCTTCCATCTCAGCCTTCCAAGTAGCTGGAACTAACTAATTTTTTAATTTATTGTAGAGATGAAATCTCACCATGTTTCACAGGCTGATCTTGAACTCACACGCTCAGGCAACCCTCTCGCCTTGGCTTCCCAAAGTGCTGGGATTATAAGCTTGAGCCACCTTGCCCAAACTGTGCTGGAAAATTAATACCCATTGTAACAGTGTTGAAAGGTGAGATCTTTAAAAAGTGATTAGATTGTGAAGACTCTGCCTTCATGAATGGATTAATGTCATTATTGTGAAAGTGGGTTAGTTTTTTATGGGAGTGGGTTCTTAACAAAAGAATGAGTTCAGTTACCATTTCCCTTCTTGCTCTCACATTTTCTTATCCTTCCATCTTCCTTACGGGATAATGCAACATGAAGGCTCTCACCAGATAAGAGGCCCTCAGTCTTAGACTTTCTAGCCTCTAGAACAATAAGAAATAAATTTCTGTTCTTTATAGATTGCCTAGTCTCAGGTATTTTGTTATAGCAGCATCATAACAGATTGAGACAGAGAATTGGTACCAGGAATGATTCTAGAAGAACAGAATTTTAAGGATGAGTTTCCTTAATTGGTTTTGGAGTCTCTAGAATTGGATTTCTAAACTGATTAGACCTAAAAATGCTAAGAACTGTTTCTAACAGTAAAGAGAACACTGATAGCCCATAGTGTAAACTCTTTGTAGGGATACACAAAATACCCGCATTTGATACTCCTAATCCACCACTTATAAGAGGCAAGGAACTTGATGGCTCTAAATATGATACCCTCAAACATTGTGAAAAAACATAAATAGTTTGAGTGCTTCTAAATGTGCCCTGGGGGAGGATCTTCTCTCCTGTAAGCATGAGACTGAAATTGAAATTGCAGAAAATCAAACATAAGCCCTCATCATGCAATTGGCTCAATTACAACAAAAGTTGAACTCTCAACCTTGAAGGGTATCTACTGTCAATCATTGACTGGGAAAGTATGAGATTCTGTAAATTGGGATGGAGAGGTGTGGGAAGACCCTGATGGGGCTGGAGGACATTAAGCTCCTACATTCTGATGAGTCTTGTTTGCTAGCACAAAGTTGTCTCTCCATTCCCAAAAGTGGTAGCATTCCTATTTCCAGTGGTAATGGCTAGTCCACCTCTGCTAGGAGATTAACTCTGCACTTCCTGAGGAAATTTTAATGGTTTCCTCTGAGGCAGTTTGTTAAGCAAGGCAATACTGATTCTCCACAGAACCACCCCCACTACGGTTCTTTACTCCTAGACCTATAACCAGACTCATATCCCAGCAGGTCTGTAAAAGTGAGGTACAGAGTGTGACCCATGAGGAAGTGAACTACACTCCAAAGCATCTACTTGAATTCTCCATGTTATACAAGCAGGAATTCAGAGAACAAGTGTGGGTATAGATATAAAGGGTGTGGGATAGTGGTGGAAGGAACATTAAGTTGGATCAAGCCAAATTTTTTGACACAGCTTCACTAAGCAGAGAACTGGTATACAATGTTGTGGCTCAGGAAGTTAGGAAAGGTGATAATGGTTTGTTTTGTTTGTTGGCTGAAACATGGATCAAATGATGGAGAGTCTTAGATTGAAATTCTAGAGTGTATGTATCACTTAAAACCTACTCACCATCTGGGGAGGGTCCAGAAAACATATCTTTCACCAAGACTTTGAGAAATAGATTTGTGAGGGAAACTCCAACATCCCTGAAGAGCTTGGTGATTGCTGTATGCTAGACCTTACAGCAGAAATTACAGTCACTCAATAGGAAAATGTAAATATAATGGGGATGATTGGATCCCAGAGGAGTAGAGGACAAATGGTTGCATTCAATCATCAAAGGTGAGTGTAGTTACCATAATGGACAGCAGAACCAAAGCAACAATCAGAATAATCTGGTTCATCTAGATATGAACATGCTGGCTCATTAATCATTGTGTTCTCAGAAGCAAAATAGATAGGAAATCTACTAAATACTTGATCTACATAAGCAGAAAAGTTTCAGGTCAAATAAAACATGTCTAACTTAAATAATAAAAATAACTTAAATAATAGAGAATCATGCCCCCTCAATCAGTTCCCAGACTTGAGCCTGTTTACAGATTCAGAATCCTTTGAATGAAGTAGAGGCTGAATCCCCTACAGGAAGAACCCTGGTACACTAGTGAAAATTTACTATTACTCTTTTTCCCATCCTTCCCCAAAGAGACCTACAGATTTTTTCCAGGACAACCGTGCATTGGGGAAAGGAAATAATCAGACGTTTCAGGGGTTACTGGCCACTGGCTCTGAACTGACATTCAGATGATTCAGTTGACTGCAGAAATCTCAAAACATTACTGTAGCCCTCCTGTCAGAGTACAGGCATATGGAACTCGGGTGATAAGTGGCATTTTAGCTCAGGTCCACCTTACAGTGGGTCCTCAAACCCATCCAGCATTGGGCTAAGAATTACACCACTGGCTTCTCCAGGTCTGAGACTTTTGAACTTAGGACTGAGTCACGCTATCAGAATTCCACAGTCTTCAGCTCGCAGACTGCCTGTCACGGGACTTCTCAACTTCCATAATTGCATGAACCAATTCCCCTAATAAATCCTCTCTCATCTATCTATCCTATGGGTTCTGTCTCTCTGGAGAATCCTGGTTAATATACAATGCTATGCTTTAAACTCTTCATAATAAAGATCCTAAGTAGCTGGTGACTGATGTCTGTTATAAATTTTCTTCTTAAATAGCCCCAATACATTGATAAGGTATATATAATTGTAAAAAATACGGATTCTTTAAGCACTTTTTAAAAAACCAGCAAAATATCTGTTTTTGAATGATAGCTTATATTTTTCTCCTTGGAAATCAATTTTTGACAAGCAGCACGTCAGGGTTCTTTATGGGAACAAAGTTTAACTAAAATTGTGTTGTGACTGTGTTTCAGGCAAGTTGATTATAGGACCAGCAAACTAAGACTTGGTGTTTGTGGAAGACAGAGGCAGATACGGATCTTGCACGAAAGCCTGTCCCCTGAAATTAGAGATGGATGAGAGATATGGATTTATTTTTTAGGATATGTTTCTTCCTGGATGTCAGATGCCATTTGTCACACCACAGATTTTGCTGTCTATCAGGATCTAGGTAAAAAGGTATTTTAGAGCTTAAGGAGTTTCTCTCCATATGAGCATTTTATCCTAAGGAGCAGTCTCAATTCCTCTGAAAAGTTTATAAAGTTGGAGAAAAGCGCAATAGTGTTTACACCACAGTACTCGGTAAGTTAATTTATATCTCAGCTACTTCCTAACTTTAGAATCTATGTTAATGCAATTATTCTTCCAGATTGATTTGTGTCCATGACATAAACACGACCCACATGGCTGTAAATGGTTTCCACAGGTTGCAAACTTACTACTAGCGAGGAATTAAGAAACTGGGAGAATCAGTTCACAAAAAGTTGCATGTAAGAACATAACTTGACAATTTGTTTCAAAGGGATTTTAAAATGGGCATATTTAGTCATGTAGGAAGTTTTGTTTTTTTGTGGGTTTTTTGGTTATAACTTCAGGAAAGAATGAGACAATTGTGCAAAGATTTATGAACATAGATGTTCATTATAGAATTGTTTATGATAGAGAAAATCTTATAAACAATTAACGAGTCCAACAGTCCATAGGAAGTTGATCTGATAAATTATGATACATACACATCTACATATGATGGATTGCTACCCAGACCTTAAACATCATCTTGTAGAAGACTATTTAATGATGTAGAACATTTTCAAGATGCAGGAAGTTAAAAATTAGATCATAAAAATATACGTAGATTTAAATATTCTTTTAAATGTACCTATATATGAATACATACACATTGGGGAAAATATTGAACTCTAGTGACATTACAATGGCTTTTTTGGTGCCTTTCTGTATTCTCCACATTTTATGATTAGTAAATTATTATTATATAGTATATTACTTAAAACCAAACCTAAACTAAACTAAACTAAAAACAGAATTCCAGGTGACATACTATGTATGCAAGAAGGCCAGACCTTAGGGAACAATGCTTTGCATAGAACTGATTTTACGGAGGTTTGATGTATAGGATGTAAAGATTGCATGTACATACACGAGCACACACAGAAAATTAAGTTTTAGAGTCCACCTTTAGCTTTTGCTATCTGTCTCCCTTATTAAAACTTTTCAAGTTGGCGTGACTAGTGGGGAATGTTGGAGGGAATTTCTATGCCTCATTCTCGTGTCTCCCTGATGGGCAGCTATACTTGAGTTGCATTCCTAGACTCTCTCAGTTCTTGGTCTTGCTCCTGCCTGAGAGAGAAGTGACTTGTTTGCTGGTAGCACTGGCTCTGCCCTTCCTGAGCTTCTCTCTCTCTCTGTGGAGGGACCTGTTCTCAGGGCACATTCTCAGTTCCTCTCTGTGTGATCTCCCTGGAGTAGTCTGGGAGATGCCTGTGGCTGTTCAGCTGTGCTGAAAGTGAGTAGGCCAAATGGTCTAATTCATTATATGGCTTTAGAGACCCACAATGCTTTCTATATCCTCAAATCTAGCTTTATTCAGTAAAAAATATGATTTTTAAAATTTTATATACAGAAGTCAACTGTTTTCTCATATGCCACCAGTGAACAATTGGCATTTAAAATTAAAGACACAATAGCTTTTACATTAGCACCAAAAAACTCCAAACATAACTTAGGGATAAATCTAAGAAAACATGTACAAGATCTATATATGTACAAAGTTCTAATAAAAAGAAATCAAAGAAGATCTAAATAAATGAAGAGATATTCCATGTATTTGGATAAGAAGGCCCAATATTGTCAAGATGTCAGTTCTTTTCAACTTGATCTAGAAATTCAATGCAATCCCAATAAAAAATCCCAGCAAGTTATTTTGTGTATATTGGCAGACTGGTTTTAAGGTTTATATAGAAAAGCAAAAGACTCAGCATAGACAATGCAATATTGAAGGAGAAGAACAAAGTCAGAGAATTGATGCTACCTGACTTCAAGATTTATTCTAAAACTACAGTAATCAAGACAGTGCGGTATTGGTGAAAGAATAGACAAATAGATCAATGGAACAAAAGAGAGAACCCAGAAATAGACACACACAAATATAGTCACCTTATCCCTGATAAAAGAACACAGGCATCACCATGGAGAAAGGATAGTCTTTTCAACAAATGGTGCTAAAACAAACCAAACATCTACATGCAAAAAAAAAAAAAAAATCTAGACAGAGAACTTATACCTCTCATAAAAAATTAACTATGACCTAAATGTGAAATATAAAACTATAAAATTAAATGAGAACATAGGAAAAAAATCTAGGTGACCTTGGGTATAACTTGGGTGTGAATTTTAAAGTACAAGACCCAAAGTAGGATCCATGAAAAAAAATTGTTAAGCTGAATTCCATGAAAATTTAAAACTTCTGCTCTGTGAAATATACTGTGAAGCACATGAAAAGATAAGCCACAGACTGGAAGAAAGAAAATATTGAAAAACACATAATTTGATAAAGGGCTGGTATCCAAAATGTATAAAGCATTCTTAAAACTCAATAATACACAAGGAACCCAAGTAAAATCTATACCTGTCTCTTATATCTATCTGACAATTGGTTATTAACTTGGAAAAGCAGGAAATGTGAGTTGTTTATGCAACCGTCTCCCACAAAAAAATATCCTTGGTGGAATAACTTTGTAAAGGAGATGTGTAGAGAAAGCAGAATTCTCAGGCAATGCATGAGTAACTTAGAGTGACTGCAAGTTGACTGAGATGTTTATTGGAGAGAAGCATGACATATTGGCGGGAACGTACTAATTTGTTCCTATGGAGAACATCAAAGAAGTAGAGACAGAATCTCAAGTGAGAAAATAAAACAAAAGGGGCTAAAGTAGGTTTGTTTGACTAGAGAAGGAGTCAAAACAGGTCAAAGTTTACAAACTCAGATTTAAGAGGCAATGTGCCCTGTGTGAATCTTGGCTCTGTGCCTTACAAGCTATGTGAGCTTGGGCAACTCATTCAGCCTCCTGGAGTCTCAGTTGTAAAATGAGAATTATAATATTAGTAAGCACTTAAGCATTAGTTATTAAAACAAAGAGAATGTCCAAGAAAGCACACCATTCTCTTATGCTTCCAACTTCATTGTTCAAACTTGAGACTAGAGCAGTCAGGCTAATTCTTGGGGTTAGAAGAATTTATCTTAAAGGTATTCAAAAGGGGAAGCAAATGCAAAAACCAGTTCAACCACATTAAAGCAGGGCACTAAGTAAATAAAAAGGAAGCTATTATAGAGAGAGTTCTGAGGCATAGGCTGAAGGTTTACTGGTGACATACCCTCCCTGCATAGAATCATCTGCAGAAAGATGTTCCTTGAAAAGCAGTAGTTATGGCATCCTTACGTAAAGCAGCACAATGCTTACCTTGAGCTACTAGGGACACACTGACTTTTTATTAAGCTCACCAAGCTTTGTATCTGGTCTCCATGAGAAGGGAGAAACTTTGCTGTAACTTAATGTGGCTTTGAATAGAACTAAGTTATACGGTCAGAGATATTTGATTTATGTGTGAATTTTCCCATCCATCAGAAATGATTGGCAGATGCCCCAGTGAAAGTTACTAAAACATGTAAACACATAGTTACAGCTCATTAAGTGCAGTTGCTATTCTTGGTATTCTGCCTTTTTTTGAGACAGGATCTCATTCTATCACCCAGGCTGGAGCATTGTGACTTTATCATATCTCACTGTAACCTCAAACTCATAGGCTCAAGCTATTCTCCTGCCTCAGTCTCCTGAATAGCTGGGACTACAGGCATAAACCACCATGACCAGCTACTTTTTAATATTTTTTGCAGAGACAGGATCTTGCTATGATTCCCAGGCTAGTCTTGAACCTCTGACTTCAAACAATCCTCCTGCCTTGGCTTTCCAAACTGCAGGGATTATAGGTGTTAACCACTGCACCCAGCCTAATTAACATTTTTAAAGAGGTTAAATTTTTTGTTCTATAGGTCACAAAGCAAGAAAGCGAGGAACCAATATTAACATGAAGCCCATGTGCCATCCAAACCTAGATGTTTTGAACTGCATATACTATAGAAAAAACTCAAACTATTATTGTAGGTTGGAGCTAAAAGCACTCACCAGGTGAATGACTAATTTGAAAAACTATAGAATCAGTACTGGAGAATATTTTTATTTAAAATAAATCAGGCATCTGCCTTTGAAGTTTCCATTAGTCAAAGTAGGCCAACAAAGTATTTCAAAGTGAATTCTGCCAATTGCAATTACAAGAATCATTTAAATTAGCACAATAATTGTTAGTATATAGATGGAAACTGCTAAAATGTTAAAAAATAAGCTGTTCACATTGATGAGTAAATCAATCCCATGATATTAAGTTTATAATATTAGCTTGCCGAGCAAACTTTGCTTATAAGACCATGTAAAGTTAAATATCTGACTTCACTAAATTTTTAATCTAATTAAAAATTATATTTCAAGGCACTTCAAAAAACATACAAATACAGGACATGAGCTGAATAACTTCAAAAGTTTTTGTGAAAAACTTCTGACCCCTGGTCAAGAAAGTATAAATAACCTATTGTCTACCACTTGCTCCTTCTGTCCAAGTGCTGGAACTTCAGCTGGGCACACAATGCTTTAATTTGGAGATGGAGAAGGGTTTTTTTTTTTTCTTCTAAGTAGAAAGTATACCGTTGAGAATACGAATCACTAAGGGTGACATTAAATCATGCAAAGAGATAATATATGTCCCTGTGGTGGCTCAAGAGACTAATAATAAATGTTAAATATTAATAAGATTGTAGAAATTCTCATAGATACTGTCATACAGCAGCACCAGAAAAGGGGACAAGTCAGAGAAAATAAAAAACAGGGATCTAGGTAGTGGTCTTTGCTGTAGTGTAATATATGTTTTATATTTGAGGGGAAAAGTAAACATAAAGAGAAGCAATCATTGAACCCACAAGAAAAAGCCAGATTTGGGGTATAAGAAAATTTAAAAATAGATAATATTCTTCAGAGACAAATAAGTAGTGGGCTCCCTCCTTGTGTTATGAGACACAAAGGAAAATTAGCCCCCATTTTGAGGAAGAAACTCCTTATGGGCCCTTGAGAGTGAATCCATTTGCTTTTGAGTTCGTGGTTTTCTTAGTTTTTGTTCTTGCTTGAGTCTCCAAGGATGACAGAAACAATAGTGCTGACAGAGGGAGGGCGTGTCAACCCATCACTCAGAGTGATGCCTGGATGGGCTAGGCCAAGACTCAGCTTTGCCTCATGGCTCCTCTTCAAAGCCTGAGGCCTTCCAAGTCTCTGAGTATATCAGCAGACCAATTATGAGGGAGAGATGTTCTGTCGATAACACTGGCTCTCCCTGCACTTAATTCTGAAATGAACCCTACTTTTAGAGTCTCTTTCTTCCACCCTGACTATACCAAGCCTGATGGATGGGGGCACTCAGGCTGGGCTGGTGGTCTCTGACTGAGGAGAAAATGCATTTTCTCACACAGAGAAAGAAGATGGAGAATAGTAAAAGAAAAACCGGAAAAGGCAGAAAAGCACTATGTTTACATCCTCTTAAGTGTTCAGCCCCATGTCTATTTTGAATTGCTACAATAAAGAAAAAAAAGTCTGGATATCCTGGAGACAGTGAGCAGAATAGCAAAGAAAAGCATAGAGGAAGATAGCCAAACCTAATGAAGGCTAAGTCGAGCATGTGACAGCCCATAGCAATATGTGGAGGGTCTCAGTGAAGCATGCACCATCTCCATCAGAGAACAGGGAGAGCTGGTGCCAAAGGAAGGGTGAGAGTCTGGGGGTGTTTGGATAAAAGTCACAGTGCAAAAGGGAAGGACACTGAGAAGGAGTGAAGTGTGACCAGTCACATGGTCTATACACACAAGTTTTGCAATATTACCTGGACTAACTCTGAAAGATGAAAATGGAAAGATGGAAAATGGGAAGCTTCTAATAAGATCTTGATTTGAATTTGTTCCATCTTAAAAAAAAAAAAAGAAAGATGGGAGAATTATTTGTATGTTCATTAAATATTATTCTGAGAACAAGTAGTATTCTGAGTTTTGGTGTTTTGGATTATTTTATTTTATTTTATTTTTTGATTTGGATTCTCACTCTGTTGCCCAGGCTAGAGTGCAGTGGCATACTCACAGTCACCCAGCGTCGGCCTGTTGGGGTTCAGGGAGCCTTCCACCTTAGCCTTCCAAGTAGCTGGAAATACAGGCGCACACTATCACGCCCGGCATATTTTTTATTTTATTGTAGAAACAAGGTCTAAACAAGTTGCCTGGGTTGGTCTCAAACCCACAGGTTCAGGCAATCCACTTGCTGGGATTACAGGCTGAGCCACTGAACCTGGACTTTTTAAAATTTTTAATTGAAGAAAGGGAGGTCAGTTAGACCAAAAGGAAGGAACACCTGACACAAGTTTGATGAAATTCTGCCAAAGATGACTGTGAAAACTGTTTCCTCAAGGCATTTTTAAAAAATAGGTAGTCTGACTTGAATTTCTGTGGGTTTTTTTGTTTGGTTTTGCTCTGTTTTTGAGACAGAGTCTCACTTTGTTGCCCAGGCTCGTCTGGAACTCTTGACCTCAAGTGATTCTCCCACCTCAGCTTCCTGAGTAGTTGGGATTGTAGGCATGAGACACTGCATCCAGCTGATTTGAATTTAATTTGTTTAAAATTAGAGATTGAACCACATGACTCTCAGCTGTTCCCAAATCCATGTTTGACAATTTTTAAAAAGAATATGTGCTTTTCAAGAATCCGGGGATTGACAAAGGAGGACTTTTTTCTTCTGTGAAGGCACTGCTTTCAGCATGAGGATGGGGGCGGGCGGGAGGGTGAGATTTCCTAGCTTTCCTAGAAATTAGGAATACAGGGCACAGAGGAAGTTAAGAAGAATAGAAGTCCTTGCTGCCCCTCATACATTGCAACAGAGGAGGAGAGCTGCACACTCAAATGTCTCTACATGCCATCCAATGTCTTCTATTTCCAAAACTTAAATTTGTGCATTGAAGCACATTTTATCTGGGATCACAGAAAGAGGAGAATGTTATGGCAAAGTGAATGCATGGTGTTTCCTTATGTTTGCAAAAAGAAAACCTACACTTCATTTAAATAAAGAACAGTTTCTTTATAAAGCCAAGTTTTGGGACAAAATGACAAGATCTTTATCTCCTTATTGTCTGTGAGTCATAGTATTACCCACTAGCAATAATTCCCCTTTGTGCTAGGGGTCAAAAGAGGTCATATCTGATCATAGGTCACAGAACACATATTTGGGAACCAGAAGGAGAGATTTCAGTGACAGAATAGAGCTTAGTGTGTAACAATGTGTTTGGCTGCAAGTAAATAAACCCTTGACTTATGGTAGCATATTTTTCTGACATAAGAAATAAGTGGTTTCTAGTATTGGTTCTGCAGCTCAACCATTTTGGGGGTAATATCCCTCCAATTTCCCTGACTTTTTCCTTTCATTGTTCCAAGGTAGTTTATTTAAGCCCAGCCATATGTCAGCTTCTAAGGTAGGATGAAGGGAACTAGAGAAAGAATCCATGCCAACCACATCTATCTCCTTTTACAGGAGAAACAAATCTGTAGCCGAAATTTTCCCCAGAAGAGTTCTGACTGCATCACATGGCCACTTCTAATTACAAGGGAGGCTGGGAAATCTGGCATTAGAATTGTCATGATTGGTTATGATCCATCTCTTGGAGCTTTGTTACTCTGAGCAAAACTGGATCCTGTTAACAAGGAAAAAGGATGGAAATGTTCTGGGTAGACAAATCAAAGTGTCCATCCAATACAGTAACTTGGAAAGAGTGGGGAGTTTATTTTAGACAAGACTTCCAAGTCCCAGTTCTATTCTTTATTTGTTATCTTGGGCAAGTCAGTCAACCTCAGGTTCTCAGGTAAAATAGAGATAGTAATCTTTATCGGCATGATTGTTGTGTGTTTTACAATGTATGTAAAAAATGCCTATCTTAAGGACTGTGTAATAGTAAGTCCTTAAAGACATTTGTTCCTTATAACTCCAGTCCATGATCAATTTATACAGAGGAGCCTTATGATCCTTGGGAGATACCCTCTGAGACCGACACACTCATTTGTGAGAAAACTGTTTGCAGCTATATCTGCTCAGTGAAGGCACAAACAGAAGCTTTTTCTCCTCTGAAAGTAAATAACTTAATATGGGGATAGACCTACAATCTTGGTTCATTGACACCCTAAGATATCTAATCCATGTTCTTTTACATAAGCTCTTCATGGAAACATGCATATCTTAATTGAAAATAGAATTTTTCTTTCATTTTGGCTCACCAGTGCAAAAGAAACAAGGACCATACAACTGAAAACAGAATCACCTTAATGAATGCCCTGAATATGTAGAGGTAGATTAACAACTTGGCCTAGACAACATATTTAAGCATACAAGGGGGACCCAAAAAACCCCAGAAATATCTTTTAGAGGGTGGGCTCCTTGTAGTACACTTGGAATTTATTCCTATGGATCAGTCAACCAAAGTTTTGTTTTGTTTTGTTTTTTAAGCTGGAAATTTTGAGAAGATTGCATCACAATTTGTGAAAGAAACATCCCAAGTTGTAGCAAACAAGTGACTGGTGTTTCCACAGTGACAACACATCTGCCCACACCACACTGAGTGTTCAGCAGTTTCTGACCCCCAAAAATGTCATGACTCCTGTGCCCCCACCCTCCTTATTCACTCCATCTTGCCATGAGTGACTTTTTGTTTGTTTTCGTGGATTAAAAGATGTCCTCAAAGGGAAACATTTTGCCGATGTGGAAGAGGTGAAACAAAAAACAACAGAAGCACTAAAAGGAATCAAAATTGATGAGTTCAGAAATTGTTATGAGCAGTGGAAAAAGTATCTCAATAGGTGTATTGCATCAAACAGAGAATACTTTGAATGTGACTGAAATTTAAAAATAAATACACAATTTTTTATAAATAAATTCCAGCGATTTTTTGGGGTCCCCCCTCATATATTGAAATCTGACATTTCGATCACTGTTTTATCATATTTTGGCCACTGCCTTATACTAAAAATAGAATGGATATTTTCTTAGTTAATAAACATTTCTGAATGCCTTAAAGTGAATACTAAAATGGCAGAAGATCAGAAGGTCCTTGTCTAACTTGAGTGAAGCAGCTTTCCTTTTCAGTGTTTTTTTGATTTTACTACGGATCTGATTTCTCATTTACCAGCCCTCTCCTACACCTGTCATCAAACAAGTTTTGGTTGGCTACTTAACCACCCTAAACCTTGAATACCTTTTTTATAAGATGGGGAATATACTACCCATCCTGTATGACTATTGTGAGAATTAAGTGAAACAACATGTGTAAGGTGCTAAATCTCATGCCTAGTACATTGTAGGTTCTTAGTAAATGTTGAATTAAAATGTTTTTTGAACACTTACTCCATACATAATTTAATACAAGGTGTGATATGGTATAGACTGAAGAAGACTTTAATACAAGGTTTGATATGGTATAGACTGTGTAATCAGTGAGTTAGGGCTTAAGTTCTTGTAAAATTAAATAAAACAAATGTTAAATTCACAAAACCCCACGGGACCCAAATGGTATACTACAGTGGAGACTTGAGCACTAAAGAGGATTATAAACAACAAAGTTTGATCTTGAGGGGAGGAGAAAACTGGAGTATTGTGAAGACTTTATAGAGATTTATTAAGATTTTTATTTTAATCTTTTATCATCAAACAAGGAGAAGTTTCCCCAAAGCCTCAGTTTCCTAATAAATAAAATATGGATAATCATAACAGCTGGAATATTCATGTGTTCAATGAAACAAAGTATATAATTATTTAATGCAGAGTCTGGATTAATAAGTCTTCAATAAACTGTAAAATTTTTATTTTATTGATAAAAATAATTCTAGAAAAATGGAAAATATGGAACCGGCAGTCTGGAAACCCGAGATTTTTATTTCTCCAGGTCTCTGAGAATGAACTCAGATGACTAGAAGACTCTCAGAGCTTCTTCCTGTCCAACAATCTCTCATTCTGGGTTTTGTATGATGTGGCATGACTACTCTCCTCACTACTAATGTTCAGTAGGTACTGCTGAGGCCCTCTCTTGATGAAGGTATCTCACCACCTTGGAGGGTGTTGTATAAGACATTGGGAAGATGCATTTTTGAGCACTTTGATTAAGGTCAGAGAGACCCGGGTTTGAATTTGGGTCTTCCATTTACTAGTCTGACCTTGGACAAGTACCTAACCTCTCTGAACCTCAGCTTATGAGTGGGAATATAACTTATATTACAGGGTTGGTATAAGGAATCAAGAAAGTGCTTGGATGGCACCTAGTGCAATTCTTGGTCCAAGAAAAACAACTTTTAATAAACAACAACTACTTTATTATTATTATTATGTATGGTTGTTGCTATGACCCTGGACCTAAGCAAAATAATGAAACAGAAATTTTTCTCCAGCTCTCTCATTCTCCCAAGCATGGCTTCCTTCTCATGTCCACGTGTGTCTATTTTTGTTCATTCCCTCACTTCCATCTTTCTTTTTCTGGCACCCACATGCAATCGCAAAATTACTCATCACCATCTTCTCTTGATATTTCCCTGGTCCCGTCAAGAACATTAAAATGTCTCTTGCATATTTCTTCTCCCTATAGGTTGACTTCTGTCTGTCAGACCCTTCCATGTTTATGGTCCACTGCTAGTGGGCTAAAGATGAGCTTCTATATTCTATACATATTTGCATCAAGGACATTTAAGGATGTGACCTTTATTCATTTCACTACAATGAAGTTTTGCCTTCATTTTTAACTGAACCCAGTGTGTGATAAAAAATATCAAACAAAAAAGTTAACCATAGACTAATTTTTAAAAACAACAACAATGAGAATAATATAAAACTGGTGACTTCACTCCCCACATACAGAGCAGGCATGGCAAAAATGCATTGTAAGGGACAACTCTCACCTACTGATCCAGTTTTTCAAATTGTCCAATCCATACTTACTTCCAGCTAGTTAGCGTCAGCCCAGCAGACGCTGAAATCAGAAAACCCTGTGGAAGTGAGTGCAGAAGTGTGAGATGAGAGCTACGTAAAATGCTCTGTTCGCATCTAAGATGAGAGGCTGACATTTTTCAAAGCCAGAGAGGGGAAAAGGTGAGAAGATAGTCTAACAGGAAGATAGAGGCAGAATTGAACCCATGATTTCAACTTAGATATGCAACTGGGTTGCCAAGAGAGCTGCGTCTGAGATATCTTGGGAAGAAACAGCATTGGATTGATGGGCTAAACATGGGGGAGTTTGTGTATTTAAAAGCAGTCCATTCAGCCTGTCTGCCCCAGACTTTGGTAGAAGTCTGTCTTTAAATGTGCCACTCAGACAGGAGTTAAAAAAGGGCTATGCTAGAGCAAAAATGTTCCAATTTAAAAGATAAAAGTTGCCTGAATTCTTACTCAGTGCTTCAGCCTCTTGCCCACTCCTAACTTTGTACCCAGTTTTGATTTCTTTTGATACCTGTTGCCATCTGTAAATTGCTTGGAAAAATCAGGTCTTGCCCATTATTAAATTTGTCACTGCAGCTAGCACAGGGCTTTGCACGTAGTACCATTCCCATGAAACGTTTCTTCAATTGCTCTGTAAAATAAGCAGTGTTTAGAGATTTAAGAAACCAGGGCTCATGATTTTATTAGGTATGATGGAATTGTTCTATATTATAGACATGGCAAGTCACCTAGCATTGGAGGGGAAAGCGTAACCTTTTGAGCCAGGCTGACTTGGTTTTAAGTCCTCACCCAGTTACTCTTTGCCATCTGACCTTGGCAAGTTATTTTTGCCACGTGTGTTCATCTCCTCTCTGAGCTGTCTGTTTCCAAGCCTCAACTTTCCCATCTTGAAAATAGGGACTTTCATAGTAGCTGACGCATTGAATAATAGCAGTATCTACTTCAAAGAACCTACCTCTTAACAAGAGTAACCCCTCATAACCTTTGGGAGGATTACATAGGAATCATATACAGCTCTTAGCACAGTTACTGGCACACGCTAGACCCTCATTAAAGTGGAACTGTTAATAATAACAACAATAACATTATCATTTTCAGTTAACACTTCAATGTTGGGTTTACTTTTGGCGACCATTTTCACTCTCACATTGACAAAATCATGACAGAATCCAAACAAACTTTCCAGAGCCCTCTTCAAACACCGGTGTCATTGTTCCTGCCATGTTAAGGTAGAATTGTGTTTTGATCATTTGATCAAGGTCTTTCCAATTTTTTAAATTAATTAAAAATATTAAGATAACCCATTTAACACATGTTAGCCTCTGGGATTATATGGAGTGTTATGGAGTTGCTTGTGGAATAATAATAGCTGCCATTTGCTGATCACCTACCACAATGCCTACCCTGTGCTGAGTGCTTAATATCCATAACTTCCCATAATCTTCAGATTAGCCTGGATATTAGCTCCATTTTATAGAAGAAGAAACTTAAAGCTCAATCAATCAAGTTAAGTACCTTGCTCTGGTCACATAGTCAGAAAGTAGTAGAGGTATGATTTCCTTTTTAAAAAAATTTTTATTATAAAGACGTGGGGTACATGATTTTTACTGGGTTCCAACTTCAAAGTCCGTGGCCAGGACTCGATATCCATTTCAGCAGCTGGAGTGACATTCTGCTTTCCAGGATTTCACCGCTGCATTTTAACTCTGTACAGATACACCACTGTAAATTATTCACTGCGACTTGCAAAATTTACCTGCTGTATCCAACATTCACAATAAACAACAAGAACATTTGGAGAGTATGTGCTCCATGCCAGGCAATAGCCTCATTTATCTTAATTTCTCCACTTCTCTGTACACACACCTCCCTGTTCCTCCAGCACTTTCTTACACTGTTCCTTCTCTCATTGAACACACATGTGTGGTTAAGGTGCAATGGAACAAGTCCTCTTGCAAACATTCCCCATAATTTTAATTGTCCTTAATTCTTCTCTGGTTTCTGGTAAGTTTGGAAGATGAGGGTTTAAAAAAAAAACTATATCTTTGGCATATGGTTTTGAAACAATGTGTACAGTTTTTCTCTCACCATTATGTATGGGGTTCCTGTTAAAAGCCAGATGCAGTGCTAGGCTGAGAGTGCTATCAGGAGGAATGGAATACCTTCTCTCAAGTAGCTTACAGTCGTATGGGGGAGACTAGCAGGTAGAACAAGTTCATTCCAATATAGCATGTGCTGCTGTAGAAGAATGCACTACACTTGACACTGAAGAAGGACCGTGTGAAAGGTATCAACTGGTGGAGGCAAAGAAAGTCCCAAGTATTTTGGGTATTTGATATTTTGGCTAAGCATAGGAAGAACAGTGTTACCAGACCAGTGGCTCTCAAACTGTGGTCCCTGGAACTACCTCTCAACACCTGCCATGTACCAGAAAGTATCTGTGACCTGGGGACACAAAAGGAAACAAAATAGAATTTTTAAAAAATGCATTGCCAGAAGCTTCTCCCTTGCTGCAGACACGTTATATAACCTTAGATATGTTACTTCACTCTTTTGGACTCAATGCCTTGATCTGCAAGAGAGGGAAGTTGAAGACCACTAAAATTCTTTTGTCAGCTTTAACTCCCTAGGATTCTGTAAAATAAAATTTCTAGAAAGTTTGATTTTTTTTGTCACCAAATATTATGTAATATATATACTACCCTAGGCTCTGGAGTTCACTGAGGAGAATTGTACGTGGTCCCTGCTCTCATGGAATTCACCAGCTGTGTAGAAAACTATTTTAAGCAAAATGCACAACTATGTATTGCCAATGGTAAGGGATTTGAAAAAAAATTCTGAAAATCATTTAATATTCTTGAGTCGTTTGAACTTGTTGGTGGCTTTATGTCTTCAGGATTTAAAAAATGTACTTTTTCTGATTGAAAACATTCTGAATGGCATTTGTCTGAGTATCACCATGGGCCACACACACAGAACAACTCCCAAGGGAGTGAGAGGTACTGCTGAGTCATTGAACACTGTCAAACTGCTCCTTGGACCCTCTTCAGAACGGTCTGAGAGCTTAAGACACCTGGCTGATTGCAAAGAAACAACAAAGAAAAACATAGTGCTCATGCCCAGGCTGGGGAGGGAAAAGAAACACAATTCTGCAGCAGTGTCAAATCTGATCTGAACAGGGCACCAAGAGATGTCTGTGTACTGACACAAAGTGTTTGCTGCTCAGACTCCTCAGAGCAGCCGAAGGCTGTCCCAAGAGTATTTCATCCTGGCCAATGGGCTTCGGCAATGAAGAGCTCACAGGGAGAGCTGGGTTTCATGGAGAGCAATTGCTTAAATCCAGGCTTAAAGAAACTAAGTGTGTCATCCTCAGTCATAAGGCACTTTGATGAGACTATTACAGGGCAAAAGAAGGGAGAGGGAAAGTGCATTGGAGATCTCAGCTCCCATATATTTGTGGCTGAGAATTCCCAGAGGTATGGAATATATTGGGTTCAGAACAGAGAATAATGCCAGTCAGGCTTTATCTTGTACATTTTCCTCAAAAGTTCTCTAGGAGGATTGTCACATTCTTTCATTGTAACTCTGAAACTATCCACATAGAGGTTATCTGGTAAAAAAAAAAAAAAAAAAAACGAAACAAAAAACAAAAACACATTGAAAAGACACACCCTACTTACATGACCTATTTAAGGTCACCTAGCAAGTGAGTACCAGGGCCAGGATTAGTACCCAGTTATAACAATTCTTTTAGTCTTTATAATGGACCAGCCTAAGTGTCTTATTTTATTTTTGTATTCTCAGAAACTACAAATTAGCGTGCAATGAGTTTCTGTCTTGAGGGAAAATATAATTGGTCAATTCATAAACTGGAGAATTCACACAGAAAATAAAAAGTCCCTACCGAAGAGAAAAGGAAGGAAACTTCCTGAATTTAATCTCAGTCCACATTCCAGGCAGGCAGCACCGTTCACCCTTTCAGGCTGAGCTCAGTGCCAAGTACCACACTTACTAGATCTCTTTCTGGATGTCTTCAGACAAAGAACTTGAAATGAAGCAGGGTGAGGGTATCTTGTTCTTGGAGTACTGCAGGGAGGATGATGTATTGTAGGTAATTCTCTGTTATCAGGAACCCTCAACTCCCCCCAACCGAGTATGGCTGTGCTTTTCCAAAGGCTATTCATGTAACAGCTCTGTGACCAAAGGCCTTTGACACATCGTTCTACTGGGCAGTGAGAGTGACATCAAGTGGATGTAGGAGTGAATGAAACAGCCAAGTTAACTCGTTGCTGTAGAGGAAGATTATCATTCTGTGAGACATGCTTCCAGTTTATGAAGTTATAGTTAGGGCTTGGGTGTTTAGTTCTGCTCCTTGCCCCTTTCCTCTCTCCTGCATGTGTCTCCAGTGACCTCCTCACGTAGGAATTTTAGTTGTGTTTGCGTAGGGTGGGTCATGTTCTAAACTTAATTACTATGGTGTCTTTGTGGGGACTGGGAAAGGGGATATGTTTCAGGGATTCATAGCATGTAAATTTGAGTTCAACAAATATTTGTGGAGCGCCTACTGTGTGCCAGGTATTGCTTTATGTGTTGAGAATTTAAAGACAGTTCTTATACTCTAGAAGTTCACTGGCTAATTGAGTGAGAAAGAAAACACACACAGGTGAGCACAGAGAAGAGGTAACTGAACTCATCCCAGACCTTTGAATCTATTCAAACACGTGATTTTTTTTAAACTGTGGTAAAATATACATAACAAAATATGCCATTATAGCGATTTTTAATTGCACAGTTAGTGACATTAAGTGCAGCCACATTGTTGTGCAACCATTGCCACTATCTCCAGAACTTTTTCATCATTTCAAGCTGAAACTCTGACCCCATTAAACTATAACTCCCCATTTCCCCATCCTCCCAGCCCCTTACTTTTAATCATTAAACTGTTTTGCCTTTCTTGTAAGAAGTCCCAGGCTGCTTTGCCACAGCATGATACATGGAACTTTCCAAGGGAGTAAAGTAATCAAAGGGGGGCACGCCTGACAGAAGGACACCTGCCAACTTTTTGGTTCTTGCCACACTGTTCGTTAGCTATGCATTTGGAAGCCTCTTTTGAGTTTCTGCTCCCAACCTAGAGCACAGACCCCACCGGGGAAGCTCGAGCTCCCCCTAGAGTTTAGTATCTTCATTGCAATCCAGGCAAAAATACCAGACAAAAAACTTGAAACGCGATGGAAACGGAAAGGGAAAGGAGGGTCACAATTTGAGAGTCACCAGGGAGATACTAAGTACAAGCTGTCCATACCTCTGAAATAGCACTTCCTCCCTTCCTCTCTCCCTCTCACACACTGGATTGCGTTTCATAATCCTGCCAACACTTAAATCCCTTTTGCTTCCTGGACTGTCCGGAGTAATTGATAATGCTGATGCTTTAGTAAGCAAGGCTGTTCTTCGAGTCAGTTTGGAACTAATGTTTCAGCAAGGGGCCACTGTGTTCCCAGGGATGGCAGAAATCAAATGAAATATAACACTCAGGCCCTGACCACCTCTGGTCCCAAAGGCTTGCTTGGAACTCCTCACAGGATGGAAGCCTTCCTGTTTCAGCATTAATCTTGCTTTTCTGGCCAAGTTCCAGCTCAGGTAAGTGCATTCTCCCTTACCCAAATCTCCCCCTAGCAGATTTAGTCCTTTCGTATGTCTTCCTGCAGTATTTAGTTTTTGTGGCATATTGCTCTTGACACAGCATTTTTCTGAAGAGATTTTGTCTTTCAATGAGAGGGCAGAGACAGGTGGGCCCAGTGGCATTATGTATTATCTGCAGAAAAATTATAAGACAAGGAAAAGGTAAGAAAGCGATGTTGATTGGACAAGAACCCTAGAGAATAAAAGAGCTCATGAGATCCACTGGTCCAGTCCCCTCTCTCAAGTATGTGCATAATTAAACTGCTGATGTTATTTACTTCTTGTTTTAAAGCCTCCATAGCCCTCTAGAGTTAGATAGCCAGTTTTATCACTCTTCTGACAAATAATTCTAACTTATACTCAAATGAAACCCCTACTACTTGGGTGTTGCTACCTCACCTTATGTTTCTTGTTTTAAATTGGTGAATGGTTTATTATTCAATTGCCCAGGCTTATTATTCAGTTCTCCAGGGTTCAGTTCTAGGTTTTACTTTGGCATAAAGGAATTATGGAGATTGTAAGTTTGTGTTTTTAAAAATCACTAAAATATGCCAAAAATTTCTCAGTAATTATATTATAAATAACACCTGACTCTCAAGATGCAATCCATTATGTAAAGCACTTTGACTTATTGAATACCTGTGCCATTTCCACCTATGCGACCTTGGAGAAATTAGCTAACAATTTTGTGCTTTCTTTTTTTCATTTGTAAGTTGAGGATGATAGGAATAACTACTTCATAAGATTATTGTGATGATTAAATGGAAATCCATTATTATTATGAAATATTATAATAAGCAAACATGCTTTGGAGTTAATCTAGAAGATCCCAAAAATAATTTAAAGAAAATAAGAATACCAATATGACTAAGCAATGGCCCCTGTCCTCAGTATGCTTAGTAACTAATAAAGGAGACATATATTCTTCTTCGTGACTATAATCCTAACTCCTAAATCCATGCCTAAAATTCATAGTGGGTGGCCAATAAGTATGTGATAAGAAAATAAATATATGAAGGACTTAAGTATGAACATATGTAAGGGAAATTTCCACTGGGGGGCATTGAGGACAGCATCATAGAGAAGTTTGCATTTGATCTCAATCTTGAAAAATTGCTATGATTTTGATAGATAGTAGAGGAAGTTTTAAAGGTATTCAAGTAAATTACTCTACTGTGTTTCCCAGTCTTTTCTGGGTCATAGCACATAAAGAAAGTGATACTATTTATATAGGACATAAGCCAAGGGCAATTGGCCAGAAATTCCCACCACTGTTGAGCAAACTTGGCTGCTCTTGAGACTGAAGAAATCAATATATTGGGAATACAGACAACCTATTTGCATCGTACCATTTGGGAAGCTCCATACTGGAATATTATCCCCAAGAAAACAGGAACCTTGTACATCTTGGTCACCTCTGTAGCCCCTATGCCTAGGACAGTCCCTGGCACCTGTTAGTTGAATGGAAACAGAGAGGCAAATGTGACCAAACACTTAAAGTTGGTCTGCAAAAGGTGTGGGGCCATTGAAGTCTAAGGTGTACAAGAATATGTATAGAAAGAGTCTAGAAAGTCAGGCTGAAAGCAGATCTAGGAAACTTTTGAATGCTGAGCCTGACTGGTCTTGATTCAGTAGGGCATGAGATCCATTAGCAGTTTTGGAAGAAGTTGCTCTTAATGAGGAAGATGATTTGGGGGGGCTGTGTAATAGAGTAAAAAAAAAAAAAACACTGAGAGAAGAAAGTTGAGGAGGTAGCTATTTCACTTTCTCGATGGTAGACAATGAGGGACTAACACAGGGCAGAGGGACTGTGAAGAAAGGAGATCCATTTGACACTTGAGTTCAAAAATATTTAGTGGGACATCTTTATACTGAATGAAAAAAGGCAAGGCAAGAGTCAGATTGCCACCCGCTGGCTATTTCACCTTAGTAAATGTACTTAACCTCTCTCTGCCTATTCATCTACAGAATGAGAGGCCTGAATCATTTCTTCAGTCCCACTGATTTTCTCCAATTTATAAAACTCCTAAAATAAGGCCTCTCTTCCTCATGCCCACTTCTCCTCACCTCAGTTTGTGGTGACATTTATCTTTTTTACTTTGGACTGTCTTCATCTTTGAAAAAATTTCAGGTTCACATTCCATGAGAATATAGCATATAAATCTTTAGGGTACAAAATGTAGTAGTCCTGCTCTACTGCACCCGAAGAATATTCAACTAGGGATTTCCTCACTCTGTATTCTCTTAACAATTTGGTCCACTAGGAAGAAACTTGACACAGACCCTTTTTTTATGAGTTAGAATTGTTATTTTCCACTGTCAGTCTGAGACTGACATATAATAACTATGGAAAGATATAAGAGATGAGTGAATGAATGAGTAAATGAGATGGTGATGGAGACATCTTACTGGCCACTGGGAAGCTGTAGTCAGATGCATTATGACTACAGGCTGGTAACATCATCTTTTGTTTTTATCTTTCCTCAAGAATGTTCAAGAATCTAAATGATTTTCTTAACCTTTGTTCTCCTATAGCTGTTGCTGTTATTTGCCACTCAGCCTTTGCCATTCACAAGCGGTTACCTGCCTAAGCTCATTTGAAGGCTAGGGAATCGATTGTGCATCCTTTTCTCTTAGGACTAGAACATCTACAGTGATGCGCACAGAAATTCCAGCAGTACATAGATTTTTCTAGGATCGAGACCTAGAATGAGTTAACAAGCACCAACACATTTGCTAAGCTTAAAAGAATACTCTATTATTGTGTGGCAATTGGTAAAGAACTTATTAATTAAGGATATAAAATAGAGAGAAATCTCCCAGGAGGCAAAAAGCCATTACAAAGACATTGTGGAACCAATCTAGCAGTTAATGGAATACTCAGAGGTCCTTTAAAAAAAAAAAAAGAAGAAGAAGAGAAGAAAAAGGGGTCACTTTTAAAAAGACTAGGTACCACCAAATTAGTGATTATTAAAGATTGTGGGCAAACCTACCAAAAGACAGGTACAATCTAAAAATAAAACAGAAACCTTCATAAGCATTTGTTTTATTGCAATTCAATCTTCTTATTGTGACATCTCTAGATCCTGAACACATACCCACTCCACCACAACACATAAAAGTAAATTGAGATGGAAATCAAAATCAAACTAGTGTTGCAAATGAGAATTAATAGTACATTTACTTTTGTTTTGAGATGGGCATCAGAGGCAAAATAAATAACTCATTTCAAATGTTTGTGAGTTGTTTGTTTAGAAAATAACTATCAAATTAACAAGAAATGCCAGGGACTTTTGTTTATTTCCCTTCTTAAATTGTAAAATCTTCCCCCTGCAGATCGCTCATTGTATTAGAAGAGTATTGTGTTTTTGAGAGGGATTTGGTGAGATAAGCCAAAGAATATGGATTACCCAGGAACGTGTCCCTCCAGAGTAATGATGGAGATCTTACAAACCTGTTGTATTAAAACGTTTATCTGCAAAAGGACTTGATAGCTCCAGCCTTGTGAGCAGGTGCTCATAGGGGTCAACTGAAGCAATCTGCTTAACTGTACAAATCACAGAGCACATGATCATAAAACCCCAATCACTGAATCTTTCATCACTAAACCAAGCAAAATCAGATCTGAGAAATATCTTCATCAGTGGAACTGCAAATATATGAAGAGCCTGGGAATGAGAAAAATCCAAGATATTAGTTTCAAATCTAACCTCATCAGATCCTCTGTATACAAATGGTACAATCATAAGTTAACACTGAGGAATTGTTTATTTTACATTTTGAGGGGAAGAGGGACACATACTTAAATTAATCAACCTAAGGTGGTTAAGTGCAAAGAGCACTGGATAGGGAATCCAAAGATCAAGTTGTGAGTAGTATCAGCAACTCTGTAACTCTGTTATCACGACATGTTACTCACACTTTCTGAGCTTCCTCTTTTCTTACCTGTAAAAGGGGATAAAGTTTTATACTTGTTTTGCCTGCCTCATAAAATAGATATAAAGATCTGAAGGATCTACAAAATAAGGCATGCCAAAGCACTATACAATCTATAAGGTGTTGAAGATGATGATAATGATGATGATGATTAATTATTAGCTCAAGGAAGTTACCTTAGTATGTCTTGAAACAAAATGACTATACTCGTGATAATG
This sequence comes from Carlito syrichta, assembly GCF_000164805.1. Lineage (NCBI taxonomy): Eukaryota > Metazoa > Chordata > Mammalia > Primates > Tarsiidae > Carlito > Carlito syrichta. Next base: position 97,864 of record NW_007233484.1, on the reverse strand, counting down.
ATGGTAGAAATGAAAATATAGTTCTTTGAAAAGGAAGTTCCATAAGAATATCCAATATCTACCATAACATAAATGGCTTAATAGTGCCACTGAATACTGGTAAACAGAATATACTTATTTGCCCTTGATTTTTAGACAAAACTCAAACAACAATAATACAGGCTCATAACACACATAAATATGTGTCACTGTCAAATTGCTGTTCACTGCAACATCAAAGCTTCATAGGCATATTCCAACACTTCAATGTGTTTTTTTCCATGTCTGCTTCATCTACATAAAGGTCTCCATCACTGTTTCCCATCCTGGAGTTCAGTGCCTTTTTCAACATTCTTGTTTCACATGTTTAATTTTTGAGTATTATTCTACTTGATGAGAAAGACAGAGGCCAAACAGCCGTTGAATAACTTAACTTTCTTTCTATAACCTGTCACCTACATATCACCAAACAATCTTAAAAGGTGTACAGCTTTCATCTTTTTCCTTCTATCTCCACATATAGGTTGATTTTTCTTTTCAGTTTCACAAACTTTGCCCATTGTTAGCCTCCCTGGGCCTAGCTTTCTGCAGTTTCAGTTTTATAATTAAGTTCATCAGAGTTCTTTTTGTAGTCAATTGCATTGGTTTCTATGGCAGATCTACCAACAATTTTTTTTCATCAACATTGCTTGTAATTATTAAACTAGAATTTTATTTCTTAGTATCTTTCAACTGCCTTGAAAATCTTTTAGAATTTTCTTCAAAGTCTTTGTCTATGTTCGAGGCTCTCATCTTGGATATTACAAAATTTCATACAGCTCTCTGCATTTTCTCTACCATAATACTCTGTTTTCTCTTCTTACTGTTCCCTCTGCCTGGAACATTCTTTTATGACTATTCTTTACATGGCAGGCTTCTTATTTTTAGGTTTCTGTTTAAATGTCATTTCCTCAGAGAGGCCTTCCATGATTAAATAATTGAAGGAGCCTTGATAAATACACACGTACTTTATTTCTTCACTCTATGTGTTGCTTTCATGACATCTGACATGATTGGTAACTATCATGTTGACTGATTTGCTTCCCTGCGTGTCTCCCCCCCCCCTCAGCCCACCTACCAGCTATGAATTGGACCTTGTCCACCTTGATCACTGATGTTTCACAGATCCTGGCACAGAGTCTGCAACCTTATAAATATGTGTTGGTGGAATGAATGGTCTATTTCTACATTATTCTGTAAGCTTGTGCTAAATGATTAACTGAGTGAAAAATGTATTAAAGCTAAAATCAACCTTTAAGTGCAAATAGAATCAAGAGATTATTCATTCCAGAATTTCCACTGTATAGGTAAGTGTTCAAGGAAGTGAAATAATTTGTACAAGGTTTTATTTTTTAGTGAGTGATAAAGTTTGCAGTAAAATCTATGCTTTTTGACTTCCAGAGAAATATGTATTAATTAGAGGTCCTTTTTCTACTGGCATTGGTCAACTTGACTGTCCGACTTCCCCATAATTGCGCAACTTAAACTCTCTACTCCAGCCAAACGAATCAATAACATGTAGCTTGTTTCTTAACAGCAACAGCAAGTTCTGGCTGTCTCTACTGCACTAGCAGAGTCTCCCCATCCACCCCTACTCATTTAAGTCGTGCTCAGAAGATCTTTATCTTTTTGAAGTTTTTCTTGAGTGATCCCAATCAACTCTAGTTTTTTGTTTATTTGTTTTTGTTTTTGCAGGATTTATTGAGAGGACAGAAAAGCTCCTACAGTGGGAGGTGACCTGAAGGGGTTGCCCAATCAAGTCTAGTATTATCAAGTGCTCTTTAAATTGTTTAATTCTTTATACTCCTGCCTTTCTGTCTAGATGGCAGACCTGGGACTTCTCTGGCATTCATATTTCCTTGCTGTGGTAGACTGAAAAAAGCAATGGGCACAATATTTTGCAGCCCTTTCTATAAAGAGGTGGAGTCTATTTCTACATCCTTTAAATCTGGGCTTAACCATATAACTTGCTTCGTCCAGTGGAACATCAATAGACATGATTCAAACAGAGGTTTCAGAAAGTGCTTATGGTATTGGAATTTGCCCTTTCTTGCTGCAGCTGGAATCCTGAAGCCACATATGAAAAAGTACAAACTAGCTTTCTGGACAAGCCACATAAGAAACCAAACAAAACTATGTACTTTGGTTGCCAGCCAGCTGCCAGACGCGTGAGTGGAGTCATCCTAGACCATCCAGTTTTCACCCTATTTGACAGCTGACTGCAGTCACATGAGTGAGCCTAAGCAAAACCATCAAAATAATTGCCCAAATGAACTTATTCTGAATTGTCAGTCACAAAATTATGGTCTAACAGCAATTGTTGTTTTAAGTCACTACATTTTAGGATGCTTTGCTAAAAAGTAAAAGCTAACTGACACATTCACTATGCATCCTACATTGCTTTCCAGTCATCTTTATTTGCCACTACTCAGGTGCACTCCCTAGTAGATGAGCCATTTATCCCCATTTCACAGAGAGGAAAAATCAATGTCAGGAGACTTCTCTTGTATTGATGCCCTGACATGTTTAATTCTTCAGATCCCATGCATTAGAGATAAGTCCTCCTTAGACATTTTTTAAGGGAGCAGTTACTGAAGATGTTTAGAAAGGAATTAGGAAGCTAAGAACATGTAGACACTTTCTGGAAACTGGACTCCAAAACTCTAATCATGAGCTTAAGTAGGGTTTGCACAATTAATAAAGCCAGAATCCAATTTTGTTCATTTACCTCTTGTACACACAACATCTAGGCCGCTCCAAGGCTGCAGTCACTAGCAACCCATACAATAATAGTCAGAATAACTATTGATAGTATTTATTGTTCATTTTCTAAGTGTTAGGTACTTTTCAAACGCATTATTTCTAAGGCCATAATAATCCCATTAGTAGGTATAATTTTCCTTTTACAGAAAAGGAAACTAAGACACAAAAAAGTTAAGAAACTAGCCCAAAACCACACAGCTAGTAAGGCAGAGAACTGAAATTCAAATGAAGGGTAACTCTTGCACTCTGCTGTATATTTGTCTCCTTTGCATGGACTGCAATGCAATTCCTGTTTCCTTTCATATATCAAGGGTGCAGCTCATGAGCCCCGTATTCAAGGATACCTGCAGGGATTGCTCCTCAACAGGAAAGCAGAATCTCTTGCATGTATCAAAATGTAAGCAATTTCCCTTTCAAAATATCTTAAGATTGTTATCCTTGGCTTGGTATACCCCTAAAAAAGCCTCCTATATGTCGACAGCATTTACTTTTCAACTAAAGTTTTTAGGAGCAAAAGGGCATATGTTAACTTACAAACTAGATGCATTTTGTCCCCCTAACTCAAAGCTAGAATACAATAGCACCTACCTTCTCAAACTTCCAAGTTAAATTCCTCAAAACTCAGCAAAGGAGACCTCAATTTTTAAAAATTTAACAAAGATCAGCCTTGAAGTGATGAACAGCCTGTACGTTGTTTTTATGCTCCCAATAATAAAACAATGCACAGCACATCCATTTCATGAATGATATTATCTAAATGTTAAAGTAGCAAAAATGGACATTGTGCTTTTAATTTAATTTAAATAATCATCTCTCCTTGCAGTTTACATTTCAGTGTCTCCCTGCTCCCTCAATTACAGGCTTATAAAATCATTTTGCTTTATTGCCTTTAGTAGGCACTTGTTTTCTTTCTGCTCTGTCTTCAGATGCCCTTCTAATTTTGTAACTTCCACATCTCACTTCCTGGACCCCACCTCTCGGGTCCTCATCCTGGCAGTTATGTGCAGACCTGTTTACGTTCCCTCCTTGACACTTGACACGTGACCTTAGTCCTCATTGTATCTCAATGTCTAGGACACTTCCTGACACATATTAAACTTAATAAGTATTTGTCACATTGAATTATACCTTTTGCATCCTCACTTCACCCACTACCCTACTTTGCACATTTTCTAAATATTTACGAATTACTAATTCATGGAGGAGCCATTGTAACAATCAGATTAAGGGGAGTTCATCACGATTGTAGGCAGACGCTAGAAACAGGAGAACAATGATCATTTCTTTTCTCCATTTTTATTTATCTTTAGAGAGACAGGGCTCCTTTGCTTCATTAGTTCCTTTTCTCCCAGACCCCAAACAAAGTATGTAATCCTGTTCAAATGAGTCAGTTTCTTTTCCCTGCTAAGTCCATTTCATAAATTTAAGTCTGCTAACTTACATTCCAGCCATTTTAAAAATCACAGCAACCTGAACTATCTCAAATGTAATGAGAATTAAGTGACCAAAGACACTTAAAAAACACAGCCAGGCATTCTTTCAGTTCCCTTGAAAACAGCAGAGTTCGAAAGAACCAAACTTCGGAATCCAATTCAGGATGTAAATTACCACAGAGAAAAGGAAATGTAGCAGAAGGCAGGAATTCTCCATTGGCAGGTATACCTAAGCTAAAATTTATACATTTGGGGGAAAAAATACAACATCTTGAAAAACGAATTTCCCTTGAATTAGGACCACTTCTGATTTTGTGCCTCTTGCATCTGCTTCAACCAAACTCTTGTCAAAATAAAGTCATCTAAATGTCTGTGCTGGGCGATCAGGCAGCACCAGGACAGTACAAAGGAGATGAGAAAAGAGCAAGAGAAAGGGAATATGTCACATCCTGACTACAGGGAAACAGTGCAAACATCTAATCACAGCAGTGCCAGAGAACTTGAACCTGTCCAAAAAGATCCCGAGCTCTCCATGTTTAATTGCCGTTGATGGCTGCTGGCCAGTCATGCATGACAATGCCCGCGTGTATCGCTGCTCCCTGCCCGTGCTCATTCCTGTCAGCTTTCACTCCAGGTGATGAACACAGTCCTTGGACCATGTGAGGGGGTCTGGGCCAGAGCTGTGGGCGGGGTGGGCTGGAGAAACCCCTCATGGATGTAAAGCGGCTTGAACTCAAATAACCCATGGTGTAGACAGAGGTGATTAGAAACAGAAATATTATAACCCCCTCCATCCCTTCCCTCCTTTTCCTACATCTGCAGCATATTTATTTTCCTTGAGAGGAAAACAAAACTAGGCCACACCATGCAAATGGGTAGGACATCTGTGACCTGAGGTATGTCAATTGGCAGCATGCAAGTCTCCTATATAGTCAATTATATTTGAGCACATGCTTGAGGCTGGATAGAGAAATTTGAATTACACTTGAATAAAAGGGACTTTTTTGTGTGTGTGTGACTCAGTGCTTTTAAACCTCTTCTTTCTGTCTGTATAAGAGGCAAAATCATGTTTCTCTTGGTTCCCATGAAAAGAGAAAGTCCAAGTCTTGGGGAAAAGATGGTTTATTAAGTCTAGTGCAGCGCTGTTAACTTGGATGGAACTTGTCAATCCTCTCATAGTCTTAATTATTTATTTGTAGTGTGACATAAGTGTAGAACTTTTAGGAGTTGTAGATCTCCAAAGAGACAGCTACAAGGCAGGAGTCAGGGAGAAACCTCAAAGCACAGAATTTCTAGGGAGAATAAAACGGTAGTGTTGAATTGAGGAACTACTTTCTGCAGAAGGCCTGGCCTTTGTTTACATCCTGTGAAGCATTGGGAAGAATGTAACTTCTCTCTGGGCATTAATTGAGTCATTTCTACAAATAGGCATCTCTACCTCAGGGGAATGCTGTGGGGTAAATGAACTGATAGGTATATATGTAGACAGGTATATGTCTATTTATGAGTTTCCTTTGCAGATAAATAGATAAACTTCAAGCATGTAAGGACATACTTGAAAACTTATTGATAAAGTATAATAGTAAATGGTACAAGCTCTGAAATTACTCAGTCCTGGGTTTGAATACCGACTCGTTTACTAATTAGTGTTGTGTTAATTTTCTCATCTAAAAAAAGAAGATAATTATTCTTACCCAATAGGATTATTGGAGTAACAACATGTACATGAGATCTAGCATACAGTAAACGCTCAATAAATTATAGGAATCTCCTACCTCTCAGCTCCTAGGATACATATGCAGAACAAAAATTTAGAAATAAGGTTATCATATTGAAAATTGAATCATTCATGGAAAGAATGTGGTTGTTGTTCACTGGCAATTTTACATGAACTGTGTTGTCTGTATCTTACATTTTTCTCAGTAAGAACCAAAGACAAAGAATAGGAGTGAGTAAATTTTATTTCATTATCAAAAAAGTTCTTTCCCCCCAATAAAATTAGTTTCTTTTTTTCTGGTTATATAAACAACAAATTAAGTCAACCACTGGAGGTCATTATGTTAAGAGAAATAAACCAGGCACAGAAAGACAAATAGCATATGTTCTCACTCACATGTGAGAACTAAAAAAGTTGATCTTATGGAGAGAGTAGAATGATAGATATCAGAGACTGGGACGGATGTGGGAGGGGTGAATAAAAAGAGATTGGTTAATGGGTACAAACATAAAGCTAGATAGAAGAAACGAATTATAACATGTTATAGCAGAGTAGGAAGACTGTAGTTTACAACAATGTACTGTATATTTCAAAGTAGTTAGAAGCGAGAACTTGAAATGCTCCCAACACATGGAAATGAAAAATGTTCAAGGTGAGGGACACCTTAAATACCCAGACTTGATCATTACACATTTTATTCATGTAAGAAATATTCACATATGCCCTATAAATATGTAAAATATTATGCATCAATAAAAAAAACAACCAATCAATAAAGGTAAAGAGAAGAAAGTAAAAATTGCCTGAAATTCCACCATCTGGTGATAACCATTATTAATATTTAGTAACATCCTTTCATGCATATCACTTTGCATATACATATGCATGTATAAATTGCAAATGAGATCATATTATAAATGGTATGTCTATCTGGGACACTTAAAATTCAATTTTTTTCCTCTCTTTGTTTTAATTTTGATTTCCAAAACAGTATAGCTGGTAGTATATGTGTGGCAGGATTGACTTCCTACCCCTCCAACATTTTTCCTTTTCTTTCTGGGCACCCAGCTAGACTACATTGCCCAGCCTGTCCTGCAGTTAGGAATGGTCATGTGACTGCTTACAGTCAATGAAATGAGGAGTGGCATGTGCTATTTCCTGGTCTAACCCATCAAAACTTACTATGTTGGAGTCCCTTGCTCTTTTCTGTCTGGGTTTGATGCAGAAGAATACAATGACTTAGAAGTCTGTGTTGAAGAAAATAGAATAAAAGCCATGAAAGGACAAGGGTTTCCCAAATCACTTCCTATAAAAGGTTCACCTGCCCATCAGGAACCTCTCGTTTTGGACTTTACATGAGTGACAATTAAATCTTTATGGGATTAAAACCCTGAAATCTCAGAGTTTATCACTACAGTCATTTGTACTGCTTTAACTGATATTCATATTGCTTTTACTTTACTCTCCTCCTGCTCTTCCTTTTCCTCTACCTCCTCCTCCATTCCCTTCTTCCTCTTCTTATTTTTCTTCTTCTCCCCTTCCTTCTCCTCCATCTTTTTTTCCACACCTTCTTACTATTTTACATGAGCCAGGTATTTCATTGTCTGTCTCTTTATTTTCAATATTTTAACTCAGCATAACTGAGTTTTGCCTTTTAACTCAATATGATAGTGACTGTATTAGAAGAATTCAGCCCATTCATCTTTAGCTTAACAATTTATATCTTTGATTTTCTTCTTTCCATCATATTTCTCTTTGATATTCATTTACTTTGTTACATCCTGTTGTTCTTTGTTCTTTTTTCTGCTCAGAATTAATTAAATCACTATTCACTCCTCTTTTCACCACTTTTAATTTGAAATTTCGCGTTTCATTTTTTATAATTCATGAGTGGTTACCTTTCTACCCCTAAATATCAAAATTAAGCACATATTTCCATATTATTTTATGAAAACAAGATACCCATTATTGTTCTCTGCTTTTGTCTTCCACTTCTCCTGCCCATTCCAATAAGATGAGACTTTCAAAAAGTTTTTGATTACCCAATCCACAGTGCCACACCACCTCTGACAAATGCCAGATTGTTCAGCAACCCCCCAGTGCCTCTTACAGGAGCACTCAGTACAATGTTTGGGATGTTTACATTCTTTTCTCCTTTACTCCACAAACTCCTGTTGTACATAGATAGTTTAACTCTTGTTTTGGATCATCATTGGACTTTTCCTTACCAATGCTATTTTTATTTTAAGAATCCTCATTTAAGGCTTCTACACTGTTGGTGGGAATGCAAACTATTTCAACCTCTATGGAAAGCAGCAATCCCTAAAAGAACTAGAAACTGACCTTCCATATGACCCAGCAATCTCCTTTCTGGGAATATACCCAGAGGAACTTAAATTACTCTGCAAAAAAGATAACTGTGCATACATGTTTATTGCAGCACTATTCACAATAGCAAAAACATGGAACCAAACATGCTGCCCATAGAAACTGGACTAGATTTTAAAAATGGGGTAGACATACATGATGGAATATTATGCAACCATAAAGAAGAACAAAATTATGGACTTCACAGCAACTTGGATGGATTTAAAGTGTATCATACTCAGTGATCTATCACAGAAACAAAGAACAGAATATCACTCTTTCTCACTCATCAGCAAACCCTGAACAGTTACCATAATACTATAAGAAAGGGATTGGCAGTAGCAGGAAACTGCCAGGGAAGGGGGTGGCACATAACATCAAAAAGGGTACCTGATCTCAAACCAGGCAAAGTGGAGACCAAAGGGAGATGAAAACTTTACCTGTATGATGACCACTTGCATACCTAATCCTGAATTGTACCCCACATCTTTAAAATAAATTTTAAAAGTAAAAAAAACAAAACTGAGAACCTTTGAAAACTTCAAAAAAAGTTTCCTCATTTAGCATTTTTATCACACGTTGGTAGTTTGTTCTATCATTACTCTTTTAGATTTAGCTGTCTGTATTACAGTGTTTTTTGCTCCTCCTTGCATATTCTTTTCATCATCTTCTATCTTCAAATCTCTGTCCTTATTCATTTGTTATTTGACTACTGCCTTTTGGTGGGTACTCTCTTCAGATAGCATATATGGAGCAAAATTTCTCTTAGCCCTTGCACATCTACTGAATTCTTGTTTTCATTCTTTTAGGTAAAATATTATCTTGACTGAGAATAACGTTCTTGGGTCACAGTCATTTCACTCATTCGTCTGCTGAATTCCTCTTTTTCATTCTTTTAGGCAAAATATTATCTTGACTGAGAATAACTTTCTTGGGTCACAGTCTTTACACCCATTCGTCCACAACTGCTATTCCAAACTCTTCTAGTTTCCAGTGCTGCAGGTGAGAAGTGACTTTCTTATCCTTATTTTTTAAAATAGCTTGTCTTACTCAGTCTAGAATATTTAAAAGTTTATCTTGTAGTTCAGGAATTTTACAAATCATTACACATGTGCTTTAGCATCAGTCTGCTTAGAACTTCTTGAAACCTTTCAGTATGCTGGCAGAAGTCTTGCTGTTTGTGTGTTAGGGGTCCTAGGGCTACTAGATTTTTAAAATTTCATCAGTATGTTTTCCAGGAAGCATTTGAATGCTGCTATTAAGTCTTTTTTTTTTTTTTTTTTTTTTTCCTTTTCTGTGTAGCCATTCAAGCTGTTATCTATCTCCTCCAAAAGTTCTAGTTTATGATTCAGGTGTTCTGCTGATTTTTTTCTCTTGTGGCTCCTGAAATGAGTAATATACCTTTGTAATATAGTAATTCACTTTGGTTTCTCATGGTTCAAATCATCATGGAGGCTCAGTTCTCACTGCTGGGGTAGCCTAAGCATTCGCAATTTCATGCAGGTTGGAAAAGCAGCAGCCCCTGCCCCATGAGTCGGGGATATAATAACCAACAAGTAACAAGTTCCTTGTTGAGAATTGGCTCTCTATTTTTCCATCAGCAGAAGCTTGTGCTCTCTAAGTTTTGGGGGTTGGTAGCACTCAGTGAAATTGTCAGCAATCTCTCAGGGTCTCTTTCAGGAACACTCATGAAGCTCAGCACTGCCTCCCGCTCTGGTCCATGGATTTCTATAGGCTAAGTATTACCTAGGGGAGACAAAAAGCCTTGCCCCAGAACCCTCTGCCCTCCAGCCCTTGCCTGTCTTTGAACGCCATGAGTTACAAGTGCAGGGGTGATGTTTGGGCTGGAGTTGACTGGGGAGGGTGGACAGATTGACAATACTCTCTTCCCATTATCACCCATATCAAATCTTTCTTAAATCAAACAAGATTTTGCTGCTTTTACTTACCCTAGTCTCCCTTTACCAGTCTCCATGGTCCCCATCTAATTGGTTTTTAACTGTTTTTTAAAATGTGAAGACACCTTTGTTAGGAACCTTATGAACTATGGAGGAAGAGTTACTCTCCTTTGGCTTTTTGCTGGTATAGAGCCACCGACTTGAACTATTTCTGAGAGTTGATTTAAAGCACTGCCCTCCAGTCTGGTAAGAGGAAAATTCAGTCTGTGTGCTCATTTGGTTTGGGGACAAAAATCTGACAGCTCTGTCAAAGGTGTGAATGTTTTGCTAGCAAGTAACCAATTCTGACAAGTTGGACTGCATCATCCTCTGCAGCCGTGGGTGAGAGTGAAGCCTGTGGTGAGAATGGAGATGAGACAGAACTGTGGATGGAACTTTCTGGAAGGCAGAGGAATCTGGATATAACCACAGAACATATGTAAATACACACACACAAAGAATTTCAGAGGCTGTATATAATCCAGAAAGCTGAATTTTGAATCACTTCATGGAGATTTATCAAAGAAATTCCAATGTCAGATGCTTTTCAACATAACCAGATTGATGCACTTAATTCATTTTCTGAGGAAATATGTTGTGGGCAGTCCAGATAAAAACACTGGAAAATACAGAGAAAATACTAAACAACTGTATTGGATCCTCTGCTCTCATGGGTTCACAATGTTGAACAACATTTCAAGAGAGAAGTTGGTTAAGCCACGAATGGCAGGATGAGAATAAAAATATCTTAAGAGTTCAGAGACGCGAAAAATTAGCAAATTCTGAAGCAACTCCCAAAAATAACCATGAGGAAACTGTAGCTTGAATTGGTCTTAAAAGGTGTGTATCATTGGAGTTTGTGGAAAAGAGAAAGAACATTTATCAAATCACAGAAGTGGAAATAAATATGGTGGGTGTTATGGATAGTGAGGAATCTTTCTCATTCTGAGCTGACAGAAAAATACACTAAAGAGTATCATGATTTCCTCCTGTCAGAATTAAAGAATCATGAGGCTAAAAAAATGTAAAAGCCTCACGTGGTCATTTTTTTTTTTTTTTTTTAAAGGACAGTTCCTGGGTATCCTGGTGACTCAAAAGAGCAGACAAGTGGAGAAAATAAAGGTTGGAATTGGCTTGGACCAGATGCTCAGGAGATGGAAGGTGAGGCCTGGGTCCAGGGATGTGATGGTCATAGATATTGTTAAAAAATGACACCAATTGTCTATGTTTATTTGTGCTTTATATCTTCTCTCGAAAAGTCACTTTTATGTTATATGTTACCCTTTGTATTGTGTTTTAGCTGATTTTGGCATTCTGTGACTTTGGGTCTGTATGTTGGAACTTTCCACAGCACCAATGTGGACAGAAAATGAATGAATGAAGTTTGAGTGTGACATAGTGTGAGTTTAGAAATTAGTCCAGAAATCAGATTCCAGCCCCTGTGTTCCTATTAACTGCTGGCTGAAGGATACTTGCATTCATTCATTTAATAGATATTTGAGCATCTGCAATATCACAGGACAGGGGAGAAATGCAACCAGATAGCATTCTTGCCCACAGAAGAACTTTAAAGTGCCTGGCAGTCTTTTGTGTCACCAAATACAATTTGCTTTGAAAGAATAAATCCTTTCTTCAAAATTTAGCCACCATTTAGACATTTCCAGCTATAAAGGGTTTACTTTCCCCACAGGGCAGAGTAATTTCAGTTTCTGTTTTGGAACAGCAATAATTGTTAGAAAATTAGTTCTCATATTAAAGTGAAATTGGCCCTCCTTAGAGTTGTTCTCAAACCAAACAGAGCACTATTTTCCATAAAATGTTTAAAAACTACAGATAGCCAGGCCCCACCTAAGACCCACTGAATCAACAGGGAAGTGGCCCAGGAATGTTAGTCTTAAAAATCCCACAGATGATTCTGAGGGGCAGCCAGGATTGAGAACCACTGTCTAGGTCAGGCACGTGGCTTGTGTCTATACTCCCAGTATTTTGGGAGGCCGAGGCAGAAGGATCACCTGAGACTAGGAGTTTGAGACAAACCTGGGCAGCACAGTAAGACTCCTGTCTCTATGGAAGGAAGGACAGAAGGAAGGAAGAAGGAGAACCACTGTCACTGTCATATATCATCTTGTTATTGTTTCTAGTTCTGCTCTCTATGGTTATATTCAATGAAGGCTAATTACTCAATAGCCCTTCAAATATTTAAAGACAGCTCTCATGCCCTAACTTTCCCCACTCCTATTGTCATCTCTTTCTCAGGCTGAATATCCCTACTTGCTTTGTCAGTTTCTTATACGAGGTAATTTTCTGCACTCTTCACTGCCATCATCATCCTTCATTAAATGGTTTCTATTTTGTTAATATTTTGTAGTGCCAGTATGCATATAAAATCCAGATGAGATTTGGCCAAAGGAATCTAACTTCCCTTGGTCTAGACACTATACTTCCATTAATGAGGCTTGTTTCTTGGAACTATCTAGCTGCTTTCCAAGGCTATTAGCTCACTTAAAGCTTGAGCCAATTAACCTCCTCCACCCATTTACTGTGGTCATGTCATTGATTTTTCAATATCAGTGCAAGACTTTATACGTATGCATTTTAATTTCACTTAACATTACTTTGAATCTTACATCTATCTCCATCATGTTTGCTTTGCATCAATGTTTGGGTCAAATATAAAAACAAATAATCTAAAAATGAATTTGAATTGTGGATAGATGCTGGTTTCTTTCAATTTCTAGAGTTCCCTTTTTACCAATAAAATATAGAGAAACTTAATATGCCTACTGTGAAAAAAAGAGAAGAAGAAGACTAAGAGGAGAAGGAGGAGAAGAAGGGGAAGGAAGAAGAAGAAAAAAAAAAGAAGTGGAAGAGTTCATAAGACAGAAATGGACTCTAAACATTTTGGGAAGCAGGTAGATTTCTACCTGCAAGCCTTATGTTAAAAAAAAAAAGCCAAATCTCTATCTCTCATCAGGCCATCCACACATATACACTCAAATGTAGAAGATGTAAGAGAGTAAATCTAATGAGAGTTTCATGGGCAGGCAGTTACATGAATGATAAAAAACTTCTTAAAATATCTCGACACAAATTAGAGTGGTGCACACTTTATAATAAGGCCAATGATAATCAGAATGATTTAGAGGCACTTTAATCAAAGGCTATATTGGAACGTGAATCCCAGAGGTGAGAAGGCAGTTATTAGTTCACTGAACCACCCCGATCCCTAGGCATTCATAGCTCAACTCACACTGAAGGATTTTAGTGCCTTTGTAAAAGAAAATCCCCTTCTGAAATAATTTGGCTGTAAGGAGTGGGAATGGTCTAGTAAAGATAAGAGGAGATAGGGAAAGGAATTTGAAGTTGAAATGGAAAAAAATGGGTGGAAAGTAAAATTAGGAAGTAACTATATATTAAAAGTGGGAGCAGGACAAGAAGAATCTCGGTGCCTGTACATGATTCATAAATGGTTTGGTTACATTTAAGTGTTATAAGAACCTACAAGCATACATTAACAAATATACAGGGAGTATATTTTTTAAAATATAATTTAGGAGGCTTATAAAGCATTCAGATATCACCTATTTGTATAATGATAAGCTTCAGGTTTATATCTCCATGCTTGACTTCTTTAATGAGCTCCAGATTTGATTATTAAACTCCTCACTTGACAGTCTCACTTGGATGTCTAAAAGGTAAATCAAATTTACTGTGTTTTAAACAGAACTCTTGATTACTGTTCCTACTCCATAATTCTACTTTTCATACTTTTTTTAAACCTCTGTAAATGGCATTATCCAGCTTTTCAGACATAACCTAGGAGTCATCCTTAATTCTTCATTTTCCCTCTTAACCGTCAACAAGTCTTCTATCCCTTCTCCTTCTTCTACTGTTTACCCACAGCCTCAGTCAACAGTCTCTTTCTCCTGGTCAACCGTTTTTACCTCCTAATGAGTTTCCTGTCTTCTTTCCATATGCCCTCCTTCAAGTTCATTTTGCACTCGTGGCCAGAGTAATCCTCTTAGAATACCAGTGAGATCATGCCACTCTCCTGCCTTGATAAACTCTAAGAGCTTTTTTATACACTCACAATAAAATCCAGGCCCCTCGCATTACCTGCGAGGCCCCATAGCATCTGGAGCCTGGCCACCTCTTCCCAAGCAGTGTCCACCTCACCTACCTGCTCTCCAGCTTCCTCAAGCTGCTTGCTGTTCTTCAAACTAAGCAAGCACAGCACCATCCAACTCAGGACTTTGTACTTGCAGTTCCTTATGCCTGAAACACTCTTCCAGATATTGGTAAGATTTGCTCCCTCACTTCAATCAAGTTTCTGCTCAAATGTCACCTTCTTAAAGGTGACACCCTCTTTAAAATAACACCTCTCTCCAACACCCCCCATTTTCAGTCTCATCTTTAGTTTTCTTCATGGCATTGTCATTATCTGACATTAGATAATGATAGATTATAGATGATAGGTGTGGTAGATGATGATGAAGATAGATAGATGAGAGAGAGAGAGAGATGATAGATAGAGATGATAGAAGAGAGCGAGGAGAGAGAGATCTGTAAGGGTGGAAGAGAGAGAGTGTGCATGCTCACATGCACATGAAAGTGAGTGCCCAGGCATCAGGATTCTTTCAAGCTGCTAGAATAGAATTTGAATCTTTCTCCACTGCTGATAATCTTGGTTTTGTGATTTTGAAGGAATATCTCAGAACCCTCTTTACTCCTCTATAGTGTAGGTAAATTATAGAAAACGAAGAAGGCCAAGTTCAACAATTGTTTTTCTCTTTCATAAAGTCTCTTTTCTAGAGGAAGAAGAGTGTGGTTGTAAGAGGAAGAACTCAGTAGCCAGGCAACCTGACTTTGAATCCTGACTCCACCTCTTGAGCAAGCTACATTTCTCTATGCCTCAGTGTCCTCATCTGTAAAATGAGAATAACAACAATGACTTCCCTTGAGGAGTTGCTGAGGGATTAAACAAATTCTGTGTAAAGGACTTAGAGCAGTACCTGACACAGTAACTGCTCTGAAAGTGTTTGCTATTATCTTTGAGCAAATGGCTTTCAAGCAGAAAATGCATGTGGAAAATTCCTTTGGCCAGTGATTTTGAAAGTAGCTAGGGGGATTGAGACAGACCATTTTCTCTGAGACTTTAACTCCACTCAAGAACAGAGTTGGTTAATGATTAGATCCTATAAAATTTTCCATGTCATGTGCCTTTTCCCCACTAGGCAATAGAAAGTAATTAAGAATTATGGGAAGCGGATTCAGTGAGAGGGAAGGCATGCCTTTCTAGGGACAAGCTCCAAACCCTAACGAGGTTATTGGCACAGGTGTCTCCTGCAAATAAATTAATGGGGAGGCAGATCCAATCATTAATCTGTCATCCAAACTTGGTGTTTAGAGTCATTTGGGGAGATGGTACTTCCTTTGCCCAACCTTGGTGGTGTCTGGAGCAAAGATTAGGAAGCAGAGTGATTTCATTAGGATAACAAGGCTGTTAAAGAACAATCTGGCTCTTTAGATGGTATTTATAACGCATTTCAAAGAAACTGTGTTCTGACAGCTGCTGTCAGTCTCTCACATAGGAACTGTAGTGATTTATTGATACAGCAGGGGAGCTATTACTATCTTTATTTGTAAAAAGTTTTACATATACTAAGAGTCTATCTTGACTAGTTGCAAACTTCCCAAAGTCGAATGCACCGAACTGAATGTTTAAATTGTCCCAGCATGAGGCTTTGTTTTAACAGAACATGGTACATTCTCAATTACACGATGTTGTATGTAGTTTGTAAACTGCTTCAAGTTCTTTTTGATACAAGATGATAGATAAACTTACATTTTCAATTATCTGTTTGTGGATTGCTATTTCTTGCCTGTTTTCCTCTAGTTTGAACTGTGGAGCAATGTGATGCAATGTGAGTCAACAGAAAATACAGAAGCGTAACTTTTTCGACAGAGGAATATATGATTATGCAGAAATCAGTGCTCCACAGAAGTATAACAGTGCCAAAACCAAATATGAGTGATTTTTAATTAATTGTAATCTCTATTTATTCATGCTATTATACCTTCCTGGTTTAGTTAATAGAGAATTGACTACATGTAAGTCAAATCACAGAGTAATATCTTCTCACTCTGGAGTAGTATAGAAAATGTAGTACTTTGGTTGGGCACAGTGGTTCACACCGGTGAGGATTGCTTGAGCCGGGAGTTTGACGCCAGCCTAGGCAACATAGCAAGATCTTGTCTTTACAAAAAAAATCAACACTTAGCTGGGTGTGGTGGTACATGCCTGTAGTCCCAGCTACTAGGGAGACTGAGGTGGAAGATCACCTGAGCCCAGGAGGTAGTGGCTGCGGTGAGCCATGATTGTGCCACTTTACTCCAGCCTGGATGACAGAGTGAGACCCCCAACTCAAAAGGAAGGAGGGAAAGAAAGAGAGAGGAGAAGAGAGGAGAGGAAGAAAATGTAATACTTTTAGGGCCGCCAGGTGACTAGACAATTGGGTTGCCATTAGCAGTTTGCAGAGGGCAAGTGGAACCTTTGTGTCATTTTTAGAACTAGGCATTTCTGTGCACTACTGTGTGGTTAGAAGGATGGGATTTCCCAAAACATTTTTATCAGATCATATGCCAGGGGAGTCACAGGATCATTGACTTTTCCTGGGCTGGAAGGGATCTTAGAAATCATCTAGCCCAGTCTCATTCATTTCACAATTGAGTTAACTGAAACTCAGGGAGATAAAATGTCACGTAGTTAACTGCTGAGCCAAGTCAAGAAAAATTAGTAAGTTTTAAGTCTTAAATGTTTATGTACAACTCGTTATGTTATTACCACTAGTTTCTGAGGTATTCAGGGCATTGTCAGTGAGGAAAAAAAATGTTGTCAGGGCAGGAAAGACACATTGCTAAAGAAACCAAGAGAGATTTGGTGTGGGTAATACAAGGGCATTTTTTAAAAATAGTAGAGACTTATACTCTTTTCCTTTTGGAAAGGGAAAGTCCGAGTCAATTATAAATAGGTAGAATATCAGGGTGGGGACCTACATGACTTTTTTGTCACAAACTAAATAGAAAAAGTCAAATCTTATTCACTACAGCCCAGAACCTGAGACAGGTCACAAGAGAGACACTTGGTCCTTGATAGAGACAAGTTGTGGGCAGATGAAGCAAGTACTAATTTATAGAGTGGGTAATAATTTTTTCATCAAATCAAGAGATAGATTGAATAGTTTCTGTCAAAAATAAAATCAGATCAAGTCAGGAAAAAGTTTATTGTCATACAATAAGAGAAAGTACAGATAGTGACCTGGGATACTTCAAAGTGGGAAGAAACCGGCCTTACGGCAGTGACAGCACAGTTTATAAAGCGTAAAGGAGGAAATGTTTTGACCTTTTTTGTGATTGGCTGTTATATATGACCATTGTTTTTAAGGCAAACAGAGCTGTGCTGATTTGTTTCATTTCACTGAATGAAATGGTAACAAAGATGAAAAGCTTATACTTGTGTTTATGATTAGACGTAGTGTTTCAGGGAAATCAGGATGACCTGAGTTTTGGTTCTCTGGCTATGGGTGGTTGACCTTAGGTTAGATCTAAATTATGGCCCCTGTATTTACTTTTAACAGTTTGAACCTAGCTTCAATAAATTAGCGTGTGCTGGGACCATGTAGGCTAGTGCCCCAAACTAAAATGTTTGGAGATACAGATTTTTCAGGTTTTTATCACGGAGATGATCCCTGTTTTTATAAACATCCCTTTTTGTTATCCTTACAGTCAAAGTCTACTGGATCATGGGTCTGGTCATATACTACTGCTCTCATTCTGTGAAAAAAATTTAACTCTGCACTTTTCATTAGGACAGTTATTAAATGTATAAAGTTTATATTCAACTTTTGTTTACCTGGGAATTGATGCATGCACCGTCTTTGAAACTCCTTGTGATCACCAACTTGTTTGACCGCTTCATCAGACATTATTATTTTTTTCTATAAAAATTAAAAGTAGCTGCATACCTTAGGTATATATTCCTCATTGCCTCCTCAATGGCAATATCCTCAATTTCTCCCTTAAATGAACAAAACCTTTCTTTTCAGATTGGTATCTTCACTTAAAACTACATTTTTCATCTTCTTAGAGGATTAATTCTGCTCCTCATTATATAAGCGGCAGGGTCACATGAGACTTCCTGGAAGTCTCTTTAAAAGAAAGCTAAAGTCACATCTCCCCTTTCTTCCATCCTACAGCTTGAAAATGTGTCTGTGCATTCGAGAAGCCAACAAACACATGAAGAAATGCTCAACCTCACTAATCATCAGGGAGA
>NW_007233484.1:42944-78813 GCF_000164805.1 Carlito syrichta | reverse complement strand
CCACAAAACTATAATAAAAATACTGATTAATTATTAAAAAAATAAAAAATAAAAAAAAAAAGAATAAACCCCCCATGAACCAAAAAAAGAAAAAAGAAAATGTGTCTGTGATAGCTGTGGCCACAGAGATTCAGGACAGGAGCACAAAGGCCAGACCCTAGAGATGTTGTAAGGCAGTGTCTAAAAGAAAACTTGATGCTGATGAGTTGGAGCTGCTATCTCACTCTGGACCAGTGGAGATTGTGTTTACACAACAGAGAAATTAACTATTTAATTCACCATTTTGGGGTTATCATTTACTATAGCTGAACCTAATTCTAATAGAACAATATTTAATTTTGCTGCTTCTTAGTGAAATTCAGAAACAATTAGATTGATTTGAGAAAAAGTCTAAAACTACTGGCTATAGTACAAAATCAAGATTTACTCCAGGACTCAGTGATTCCATTATCTTAGTTAGTTACCTATTGTCTTAGTCAAGAGATGACTGTTTTCTTTTTCCCAGCCATGACTGGTTTCAATCCTAGAGAAGACCTCAACCTTGAATGCTAATCTTGTGGTTTTAATGGCAGGCAATTTGGGTAAGGAAATTGGCAGAGCATTTGAAATTTAAATACAAGTTCCTATTGCTCCTCTGCAAAACAATAAGACCCTTGCAAGTACTTTCTTGAAATATGAATGGGCTGGGCTCAGTGGAGAGGATTACCTGAGCCCACAGGTTCGAAAACCCTACACACCACCCCCACCCTGCAAGACCTCATCTCTACAATAAATCAAAAATAGCCAGGTGTGATAGCGCACACCTGTAGTTCTGGCTACTTGGAAGGCTGAGGCGGAAGGATCGCCGGAGCCCAGTAGGTTGAGTGCCACTGCTCTCTAGCCTGGGTGACAGAGTGAGACTCCAACTCTTAAAAAAAAAAAATACAAATGAGGAATCGATGCCATCAGAAGTATATTTATCCTATATGACTTATGGCAAACTTATTTAAAAATGTGACCACATATTCCTCTTAATGCTTGATGTGCAACAGAAAGCTTTTTAGGTGGAGTCAGAAAAATAAGTTCCAATCTTGACTGTGCAAAGTACTATCTATATAACCTTGGACAAATCATTTAATCTCCTTAAGCTTATCCCCTGAATCTAAAAAATGGCAATGATAGTATAATTTGTAGGATTGATATATGTATCAAATAATAGAGATAGAAACATTCAGCTCAGTCTTTTCACGTAGTAGTTGCTTCATCAATAAATACCAGTTGATCTAGTTTAATTAATATTGCATTCATGACAGCTTGAAGAAGACATGATTTAGAACTCCAGTCCCATTTTAAAATGCACATGGTGTCTTTTGTCCATAAGTCTATAGGGGTGATGGGGTCAACCACCATTCCTTTTGAAAAATCAGCTTAAGAAAAAAAATCAATGATCATAAGCTGCCCAAGGATACATTGCAGCTTAATCTCTTAACACTTCAGTGTGTGAAACCATCCAACACCAACAACATTCTCATTTTTAGATAAGCTGCAGAACTAAATACATTTTATCAAAAGTTTGGTTGAGATTTCTCTGTAACAAAACACCTCCAAGAACTGTCTGTGCTCACAAAAGGCATATACAGAGGAGAAACGGAAATTGCCTTCTGCATCCACTGGCTTCATCCCTTTGGGTGTTTTGTGGGCCTGGCCTTTGGAATGGTTTATGACAGTGGGGATAGCAGCATTGCACAATGAGGAATTGGATTTTATGGGTTCAGTAAGGATCAAAAGAACGAAAGTCAGGATAACAGTAGTCTGGGATAGACGTGGGGCACAGTACCGGGTGGGTAGGACACGTGTTTCTGTCTCAACTTCAGTAGGATTCAGTTCAGAGATATATTCAGAAGGGGGAGAGACAAAAACAATACTGAAAGTAAGATGAATGCCAGCCGGACACAGTGAATCAAGCCGATAATCCCAGCACTTTGGGAGACCAAGGCGAGAGGATTGCCTGAGTCCAGGGGTTTGCAATTAGCCTGGGCAACTTGGTGAGACCTCGTCACGACAATAAATAAATAAATAAATAGCCGAGCGTGGTGACACATGCCTGTAGTTCCAGCCACTTGGAAAGCTGGGGTGGAAGAATTGCCTGAGTCCAGCAGGTCAGGGCTGCAGCGGCGGTGGTGGTGAGTGTGCCATTGCACTCTAGCCTGAGTGACAGAGTGAGACTTCAGCTCAACGAAAGGAAGGAAGGAAGGAAGGAAGGAAGGAAGGAAGGAAGGAAGGAAGGAAGGAAGGAAGGAAGGAAGGAGGAAGGAAGGAAGGAAGGAAGGAAAAAGAAAGGAAGGAAGGAAGAGAAAGAAAGAAAGAAAGAAAGAAAGAAAGAAAGAAAGAAAGAAAGAAAGAAAGAAAGAAAGAAAGAAAGAAAGAAAGAAAGAAAAAGATGAATGTCATCCAAAGCCCCTTGGATGCCATAGTACATATCTCTGGTCCCATAGCACATATCTCTGACTGTAAGTGATGGTTTTAGGTAAAGAAATTTAAAATTGTCATCAAGAGAAGCAGAACAGCTTTAAAGATTTGATCTTAAGGGAAGGCAGTAACAAGCACCTAGCTGATTTTGTAATTCAAGAAAATCGCCTTTGCCTAAAGCAAGTACGTTTGTGTCTGCTAAATTTCCACTACAGGGTGGGAAGAAAAGGAAGTAAAGAAAACTAACTGAGCACCAATTATACATTAAGCATACATATGTATACATACATATAATATAATATATCTGCTACATATAATACCATATACAAAATAGATGAATTGATTTTATATATATGTATATTAGGTATCCTTATACACATTAGTTTAATCTTAAATGAGTTCTGCAAAGGAGGTCATTTTATTCCAGTATGACAAAAAAATATAAAGATCGGAGACATTAAGAAACATTACTAAAATCACAGAGCTAGTTAGTGATAAAGCCTGTAGTTGAACAAAGCCAACTATGTCAAACCCTGAAGGTGTAATTTAAAAACCTGAGTGCGTTTTTCCTGGGATTGAGCCTTAACAGCTGGAATGTGTTTACTTTTGCCTTTCCTGAGACAGCACAACTTGTTTTCTGGCACACCTGAGGGTCAGTCATGTGCCCTGACCTGGAGAGGCAGCATTAGGCAGTGATTCAAGGCAATAGAATGACCTGATTAAAATCTCTGTTCTAGAAGATTAGCTGTGTGTTCTCACACACATAAGACTTGGTTGCCTTTTCTCTAAAGCATATAAAGAATGTGATACCTACCTTATCCATTTATCCTCGTGTCATAGGTAGTCTCTTAGATGGCTCTGAATGCATCCTGCCTCCTGGTATTCGGCTTCTGAGTAACTCCACCCTCTTGAGTGGAGCTGAACTTAGAGATTCACTTCCAGCAAAAGTTATAGAATGTCACAGAGTTCCAAAAACTGTTGCTTCCATCTCAGGCATTTTCTCTCATTCTCTGCATTTGCTCTAGAAAAAGGTCACTTATACTATGGGAAGCCGGTTGCCATATGTGAGCTGCCCTATGGAGGGGCCCATTTGGCAAGGAACTGATGTCACTAGTGGACAGCCAATAAGGATGTGAGGACTGTTAACACCCATGTGAGCTTATGCCCTCTAATTTCTCTTCTAGATCACTTTATTGACTTTAAAAGTGATTAAACAAAATGAAGTATATATAGCATTTTATTTTTAATGTACACATTTAAAAACATAATGCTATGTACCTAATAGAAAAGTGCATTATGAGAACAAATTCCCATAATATATCAGCTTCTGGACTAAAACTCATTTGGATGAAATCCTGTATTCAATTTATATCAATGTGCACGTAAGTGTATATGTTCTCTACAGAGGGATGTTAGCAGGAAACATTAAAGTGGGAAGATCTTTCTATGTTCCTCAACAAGATGACTCATTTTTCTCAAAACATGAGCTGTTTCTGTGATGATCAGTTTTGCATAAACCTAATAAAATGTTAAGATTTTTCACACACACACAAAGAAGCAGATTCTTCTCCAGTCAACCTTCAAGAAGACTGCCGCCCCAGTTGTCACCTTGAAGATAGCTTTGTAAGGGAATCTGGGCTGACATCTTGACTGCAATTTTCTGGAAAACGCTGGCCAGTGGTATCTGGTAAGCCACACCAGAATTCCTGACCACAGAAGTGGGTTAAGAAACATTTGTTGTTTAAGGCTGCTACATTTGGGAGTAATTGGTTTCAGAGCAGTAAATAACTAGCACACCTGGGAATAAAAAGCAATATTGCATGTAAAATACCTGGTACAATGTAGACCCTCCTTGACCCAAAAACCTGATAGTTTTCATTATTTTAAAAATTATTTTATGGAGGAAATAGTGGAGAAGGTGGCAGACTTAAGTGCTGAAAGACAGCCTTGTCTACATCAAAATATTTCCTATAGCTTGCTGTGACATTAGGCAGCCATATCTCTTTTTTTGACAGCTCACTACCCTATGGCCCCATAATTGGGGAAAGGAAAATTGACTCAACAATAATTATAATAATAAATGGCAAAATTCACTTGAGCTTTTGCCTATCAGTCAGATGTCACATTTGTCACTGGGCTTCTAGACATTGATGTGACCAGTGTCTTAGATCAATGGACAGATGACGAAAATATGAATGATCATAACCACAAATGTCAACTTTATCCCTTTAAATGCACTCAGTGTTCTGCAGATAACCTGAAAGGTCACATCGATAGTTGCCACCTGCTATGTCTCTCGTTCCAAACACTATCAGACAACATGGCGTTTCAGGAGCAGGGAAAGAAGTCACATGCAACAACAGCCTGACATTTGATAATAGATCAGGGCACATCATTGTCCTGTTAAGCAATGGCGATTCTTCTCAGCCTTTGAAAGACAAACCAGTGTAGTCTCTCTGCTTCCCTTGGTCAGAGGGGCAACCATGTGCCCCAGATAGGTAAGTTGTTTTTGCCTTATAATTACAGTTCTGAGCTCACCAAATACACTCCCTGAACTCAAAGTACCTGTAATGCTTTATTGTATAGTAGTTTCTCAGCAATGCAACTTCCCTGCAACTACTACCAAAGGCAAAAGTCTAAAAGTCTGAATTAGTGAAAAGTCTAAATTTATAGTACACTTGAAAAGAAATGCAATTTAGTGCTTTTTAATACATATAGTAACTTCAACTAATTGCCAAAATAAAATTTTCTCCCTCTTGCTTTAATGAACAGATTAACAGCACTAGCATTAGAAACACCATTTGCATAAAGTTAATTTGCTAAAGCCCTTAAAAATAGTGTTCAAAGTGACTTAAACATGTTCAATGCCTATTTATACTATTAATTTGCTAAGTAAACCTTTCTTTTTAAGTAGGATAAAAGTGAATCATTGGTCCAGCTAAAGTTGAAGTGTCACAAAAGCCTAAAACAAGTGAAGTTTAGATTAGTATGTTTGTCCCATAGAAAGGTGGTAAAACATATTTATAAAGTTAATTACCAGCAAACTGATAATGCAGCTATTTTTTTAATCATTAAGGCAACTAGGAAAAGCAGATCAGTTTTGGACCTGATCTGGCACTCCTTCAGTTGAAAATGTTTCCCCAGACCCATTTTTACTAGAAAATAAAGTCTGATTGTAATTGATTTCTACTTATTACAGGTGAGACGCATGCAGAACTGTGTTGAAAAGTTTATCGGAAGGTAGAATACAATGAAATGATACAGAGAATTCAGAAACAAATTTATTTCAAATTCAAAACCAAATTTATTTCATAAAGGATATGGAAATTCTTTTTATGATAATGATAGAATTTTAGATCAGTGAGCTCTGGCAATCCTTCCACCTCAGCCTTCCAAGTTGCTAGAACTACAGGTGCGCGCTACCACGCCTGGTTAATTTTTGATTTATTGTAGAGATGAGATCTCACCAAGTTGCCTGGGCTGGTCTCGAACCCTCGAGCTCAGGCAATCCACTCATCTCAGTTTACCAAAGTGATGGGATTATAGGCTGAGCCACCAACCCCAACCTAAATATATTCTTACTTATTATTATATGGAGCAATTTGATATTTAAATGCTGAGGGTATTCTCCAAATTATTTGTTAAATTCCAGGTAGCCTCAATTAATATATCAATATGGTTTGTAAAATTATATTTGATAATTTAACTCTAAAATTCACATGAAAGAAAGAAAATACATAAGGAAAATCAAAAATAGTTTTCAAAAGTAGAATACATTGGAGGTAAGGGCAGTAGCTTCTCCTACGAGATCTCAGAATACTTTTAAAGGGTTTAGTAATTAAGACACTATAATATTGGTTGAGAAAAAAATAGATCAATGAAATGGTAGAGAGAATTCAGAAAAAAATTTATTTCAAATTCAAAACCAAATTTATTTCATAAAAGATATGGAAATTCCTTTTATGTTAATGATAGAATTTTAGGTCAATGTAGAAAAATGTATCAAATATTGTGTTGGAAGACTAACTCCCATTTTTAAAAATAAGAAGATTGCTACCCATATAATTCACAAAAATAAATTACATATTAGTTAAAGAACTAAAAGTTAAAAATAAAAGTGTTAGAAATAAATATAGGGACAATTGTCTGGAAGGCACTTAAGACATAAAATGTAAAAGCTGTGAAGAAAGCAATTGGTAAATTTGACCGAATCAAAAATTTTAAATTCTATGTCAAAGAAATCATAGCAAAAACCCAAAGCTGGAAAAACATATTTGCAATGCATGCAGAAAAAAATAACCGTATCCAAAATATGTGAAGAACTCTTATGAAGAAATTTTTTTAAATGATTGGGCATGGTGGCACATGCCTATAATCCCAGCACTTTGGGAAGCCGAGGCTGGAGTATCACTTGAGTTCAGTAGTTTGAGACCAGCCTGGGCAACATAGTGAGACCTTGTCTCAACAAAAAGTAAAAAAAATGAGCTGGACATGATAGCACATGCCTGTAGTCTCAGCTATTTGAAAGGCTGAGGCAAGAGAATTGCTTGAGCCCAGGAAGTTGAGGCTGCAGCTAGGTGTGATTGTGCCACTGCACTCCAGACTGGGCAGGAACCTGACTCAAAAAAAAAAAAAGAAAGAAAGAAAAGAAAACCTAGTCAAAGGGAAGTAACAGGAAACTCACAGAAAAGAAAATTACAAAAAACGTAGTCACATGAAAATATGCTCAATTTCACCAGGAGTCAGGGAAATTAAATGAAAACAATTGTCATCAAATACCATTTCTTATACTCATTGAATTGTTAAATATATAATATATTATATATTTATATATAAATTTACTTATATAGATTCATTATATAAATTTACTTATATATATTATATATATGTGTGTATATATAAAATGACAGCAAGTATATGAATAAAGTTTATTCATTTCCAGCTAATGGAAGCAAGAGGTTTTTTTTGGAGGGCAAATTGACAGTATCTATTCAAATTAAATTTTAATAAAACTTCAAGAATTCTGTTAATATTTGCCTAGAGCAATACTCATACATGACACTGAAACCCAAAGATGTATGTTGCAGCTCTGTTTATAATAACAAGATGTTGAAAATAACTAAATTTTGGTAGAAGAATGAGTGAATAAATCATGGCTTCTCTGTGAATTTGTACTCATTGATGCAACATTGTAATTTTAAGAAAACTTATTGGAATGTTACTTGTAGAAAAAGACTGGAAACATCGTATATGCCCATTAATTAGGAGATAATAGAAATATATTTTGAAATATCCATATAAAAATATTACACAGTTGTATGAAAGAATAGGATATATTCATGTACTCTAATATGGAGAAGTTATAAGATACATTGTTAATGAAAGAAGCAGTGTGATATATATCAGAAGGGTGTGGCATATACTTCCAATTTTCAAAAATATAATATACATGATGTAACTACATATCCTTATACACAAAAATATTTTTAACATAGGAATATATCACAGATATGTCATATATAAAGCATATCACCATATGTGTTTATACATATATACATATTTGATTATACATTTGTAGACTGCCTTTGAAATTCTACATAGGGAATGAATATGAAGAGTATAAGGCAATCGTGGGCCTGAAGTGAAAGACCTCCCATCATACATTTTATGTACTGTTTGATTTTTCCTTTTATTTATATGTTAGTTTTCAAATAAAACTAGTCATATATAAAAGCCATAATATCATCCCTACTATAAAAGCACTATGCATAGTTAAAAAGGATGAGAGAAATCTGTGTGTAGTGACAGAAATATATCCATGATACGTTGTTAACAGTTAAAAGTATATTGGATAGCAGTGCATCTAGTTTAATAATATCGATGTCAAAAGAAATAAAACAGACTTAGATATATGTGTGTATGTTTGTATAAATGTATATGTTCATGAAAGAAGTAATTAAAAAGTACAAATATATTAAATATGCAATACACACACAGGCACACAAGCATGTTTAAAAATGCACAGGGCTAATCTAGAATGATACACAGTAATCTGTTAACAGCGGTGGCAAACAATTAAAATAGTGAAGTTAGGAGAACTGATTCCTGTGAGCTGATCCCTGTATCTTTGAGGTTGTTTTTTTTTTTAACTCAATATATTCAGAATATATCCAGGATTACTTTAGTAATTGTGTATTTTTAATTTTAAAAAGTTAAAATACTAGTATTAATTATCTAGTATAAAAATATATGTCTTAAATTCACCTGGAAAAATTAAATTTCTTTGGTAACCGTGGACTTTTCAACTAGCCTGCTAGTAATACTGAAACTTTCTGCCTTTATGTAGTCAACATTTAACTGGTTAAAATGCTAGTATTAATTATTTGTCTAGTAAAAAATGTATGTCTTAAATTCACCTAGAAAAATTAAATTTCTTTAGTAACCATGGAGTTTTCAACTAGCCTGCTAGTAATACTGAAATTTTCTGCCTTTATATAGTCAACATTTAACTGGTCAGATCCAGCTCTCCAAAGAGCCCCAGAAATTCAAAACCTTTTTAGTTATTCAGCCTAATAGCCAGGCCAATCCATTTCTTCTTTAAGTAAGAGATTAAAACTAGCTTTAACTTTGGGGCTGAAAGGTAACCCAACCTCTCAAGCTGTAAAACAGTGTGCTTCTCATATGATTTGAGGCTCATTTAGGAGTCTTTACAAGGAATGTAGAGTTTGGCGTTAAGTACCATTTTATTTATAGATGAAACTAAAGCAGAAAAATTGCTGTGATTAATGGAATAGCAATTCAGACAGCATTTTCTCCCTCTCTCTTCTCTCTCTCTCTCTCTCTCCCTCTCTCTCTCTCTCTCTCTCTCTCTCTCTCTCT
Source organism: Carlito syrichta (assembly GCF_000164805.1). Taxonomy (NCBI): domain Eukaryota; kingdom Metazoa; phylum Chordata; class Mammalia; order Primates; family Tarsiidae; genus Carlito; species Carlito syrichta. The sequence goes on along the minus strand of NW_007233484.1, from coordinate 69,486 downwards.
CTCTCTCTCTCTCATTCTCCTTTTGAATCCCCAGGTAGCCACTGATCTGATATCTGTTCTTACAATTTTTTTCCCAGAATGCCATATAAATTGACTCTTACTATATGTAGCTTTGAACCTGGCTTCCTTCATTAAGTAGAATTTATTTGAGATGTGCATATAAGTAGTCCTTTCCTTTTTATGTGTACTATTCTATTGTATGGGTATACCACAGTTTATCCACTCACCAACTGATGAATGATTATACTGATTTTTGGCTGCTATGAATAAAGTCACTACAAATACTAAAATATAGATTTTTTTCTAGTTGGAGTCTCACTCTGTCATCTAGGCTGGAGTGCAGTGGCACAATTAGGGCTCACCACATCCTTAAGCCTCCTGAGTAGCTGGAACTACTCACACCATCGTGTCCATCTGGCTATTTTAAAATTGTTTTGTAGAGATGGGGTCTCGCCATGCTCTCAAATTCCTGGGCTCAAGCAATCCTCCCACCTCAGCCTTCCAAAGTGCTGGGATTATAGGCATGAGCCACCATGACTAACTTCAAATACAATTTTTATGTGGGCTTATATTTTTATTTGTTTTTATAAAATACCTAGGAATTGTTGAAACTCATAGTAAGCACATGTTTAGTTTTATAAACTGCCAAACTATTTTCCAAAGCAGCTGTACCGTTTTGCATTCCTACCAGCAATGTATGAGACTCCTAGTAGTTACACATCCTTACCACCATTTGATATCGCCAGGAGCTTTTGCTTTATTTGCTTTACTGTAACTATCTTAATAGGTTGAAATATCTTAATATTTAATTAGGCTTTAATTTACATTTCCCTAATGACAAATGAGGTTGAGTATCTCTTCTTGAGTTTCCAATTTCATTCTTAAATTCAAAATAGCCTCAAATATATAGTGTTCAGTCACAGGAGTGAGTGAACCAAGGAGCTTCAGCTTGACCTCAGGTGTCACCTGTTAATCCTGACTGAACAGTGCATGAGTCTTTATAGCCCTAGCAGCTAGCACAGGGGCTAAATGTTCAAGGAGCACTTCACTTTAGTGGCCAAATTAATTTGTGCTCCCCACTTTGCCTGTAAGCATGTTACTCTTGCCCACTGCATGATCACCTTAAATGAGTGGGCAACTCTCCAATATGCCTGAGCATATCTGTTCCTCTCAGTGGAGAAATGCTTGTCAAGGGTCAGTTGTATCTGTTTCCAAACTCATGCTATGCAAGTGGTACTTGCTATTGTAAATATAAGTTAATTAAGTATTATGAAAACTGATTAAATGCGAGTGAGAAAAAACTGTTTTCTTAGAAAACTAAAAAGGCAAGTCACTAAAATGTTTTGAATGAAAAGAAGAAAAGGCATAAACAGACTGCATAAAACTACAAAAATCTAGAAGTACAGATTGCATGCATTCAGAGTGTATCACAAGCATCGTTAAGTTCTTTTAGCATTTTAATGAAGCATAAGTCTTGGGGAGTATATTATGGATGTGATTTATATAAGATAGACAATATCAAACAGTGGGCCAATATGCACTGGTTTTACAGTGATAAAACAGGTTTTAAAGTGTTAAGATAAAAACAGGTTTTAAAATAACAAAATAAGGTTCACCTATTGGTATCCAATTATAAATGTTAAACATGTTTGCAATAGAATATATACATATATATATATTTTTTTTGAGTTGGAGTCTCACTCTGTCACCCAGACTGGAGTGCAGTGGCCACTCCCGGCCACCGCAGCCTCAACCTACTAGGCTCTGGTGATCCTTTCGCCTCAGCCTTCCGAGTAGCCGGAATTACAGGCGTGCGCTACCACGCTCAGTTGATTTTTTGATTTATTGTACAGATGAGGTCTCGCTGCCCAGGCAGGTCTCGAACCCGTGGGCTCAGGCAATCCACTCACCTCGGCCTCCCAAAGGCGCGGGATTGCAGGCTGAGCCACCGAGCCCGGCTAGAATATTTTTTAAATAGACAAAATAATAATAATTATATATTGATAGTTTTATCCAAAGATTAAACCACAATTAGCATTTTAGAGCACTTACCATTATTGTGAATATTTATACCATATATACAATATTTTACAGTAATTTTTTTACTTAACATGAATATATATTTTTCATAGTGTTAAAAGTTCACAAAATTATGAGGTTAATGACTTCCTAATATTTTATCATTCAACTATATTATAATTTTCTTAGTTAATCTAGTTTCTTAGTCTATCTGATTTCAAACAATTAGGAAATTTATTTTTTCACATTAGTAAATAATGTGATTAATACTTATTGTGAATGATTTTTTAAAAATACTTTGGAGCATATCTTTAAGATAGAAGTGGAACTAAAGTGGAAATAAGAAATCAATAGAAAATAATTTTTAAAAAATCAGGTTATTTTCTGATTTTAAAAAAGTTTGGATTCCTATAGAAAACTTGGAAAAATAAGAAGGAAAAATAATACAGGGTTAACATTTTAATTATTATATTTTCTAGCATTTGTATTCTTGTAAAACATCATTGTATTATAGCCTGTTTTTATTTTTTATTTAATTTTTTTTCAATATTTTGAGTCAGAGCTCACTCTATCTCCCAGGTTGGAGTGTGGTGGTATGATCATGATGATCACGGCTCATGGCAGCCTTGACTTCCTGGACTCAAGAGCGCCTTCCACTTCTGCATCTTGAGTAGCTGAAACTACAAGCACATACCACAAGCCCAGCTGATTTTTTTGAGTTTTTTAGAGATGAGGTTTCATTATGTTGCCCAGGTTGGTCTTGAACTCCTGGGCTTACTCTACCTGCTTTGGCCTCCCAAAGTGTTGGGATTACAGGCGTGAGCCACTGCTCCTGGCCTATAGCCTGTTTTTAAATCTAAGTTTAGATCATAAGCGTTTTCTTCTATCATTAAATTTACTTGACAATATCTCTTTATGCATATGTATATTAATATATTTTTATGAGCATACTATTATTGCTAATTTAAGCACGTTACTAGCTTTGGACATTTAGAAAGTTATTTCTGTTTGTGTTTAATTATAAATAACACCAAAAGGAACATCTTTATCAACATTACATTACTTTGTTGTTAGGTTAGCTTTTTAGAAGTAAATAACCAATGGAAGGCTATTAGTATTTTTATATAAGTTGCCACATTCTATTCCTGAAGGAAGGCATTAATTTACACTACCACTAACAGCCACTGCATGATTGCACATCTGTAAAATGCAAATAGTAACCAACTTAATTATGTAGACTAGTCACACCTGAAACTATTTATGCAAATGATCTAATTCCTTGGCGATCTTCCCCAGGTGTATGAATGTACAACTGGAACCTCTTATGAAATTGTTCTTTAGCTTAAAGAAAGTCGGTTTATATTGCTGGTATGTGAAGGAGTTTGGAAAAAGAGCAAACAACACAAGCTTCCTCCACAGAGGTATTTATCATTTCAGTTCATCTATCATCATAGACTATCCCGTCTAAACCTCCTGGCTGAGGTTTAAAGGCCCCAATTGGTCATTTTCATATACCTGTTGGATTCTCTGACTGCTTGAGTATTGATTTATCCATTTTGGAATTCCTTCCCATTGATTTATTAGGGCTATACATCTTCTGGTGGCTAGCTTCTGTCTATAAAAGGTGACTGAGAGAACTGCTTCACTATCCTGTATTTTATGGCTTACACTGACATTCATTCACTGACTCTCTTATTTGCCCAATGTTAGTGTTAGGATAATGGGTGTTACCAATCTGGCCTTGGTCTTTGTGCATTTTTTTCTCTGCTAAGTACAGTGTATAAATGATAATAAAATATAATTATTAAACTTACACCAGAAGACAGACCATTTTGAGTAAAACGGGCTTCATGTCATTTAAAATAAAGTAAGACCAGAAATAAAAATGGGTTCATACAAGAGAGAGATGGAATACATTTCTCAAAAGCACTTGCCATAAAAAAGTTTCAAGTTGTTTTTGCTATGATCGTGGGTAATTTGGGGTAGGAGTGAGGGGCAGAGGAAGACAGACCACATTCATAGGCATAGCAGAGATTTGCAGGAAAATCAAATCGGTAATAGGACACTAATCCTGCTTGGCTCAGGTACAGAAATCAGAGCAGTTGTTTGGAAAAGCCAATAGGAAGTCTAGGAGATCTTTATTTCCTGCTCTTCAGTCTGTCTAGTCAGTGCCCTGGATGTGGTAGGGACTGCCTTAGTTTATCATGAGCATGGAGCAGTGGAATCCAAGCAGCCTGAATTTAATTTCAGCACTTAGAAACTCTGTGTGACTTTGGGCAACTAAGTCATCTTCTGTGTTCTTCAATTTTTAAGTTTCTTAGATGAAAAAAAAGAAAAACGATCTCGGGACATTGGGTAAAGCATCAGTTATGTGCTATTTGTTTCCCCAAAATTTATATGTGGAAGTCCAAACTCCTAGGACCTCAGAATGTGACTGTTTTTGGAGATAGGATCTTTAAAGAAGTAATTAAAGTTAAATCAGGTCATTAGGGGGGCCTCTAATCCAGTATGACTGACGATCTTATAAAATGAGGAGATTATGATACAAACACATAAGGAAAATCATGTGAAGACACAGAGAGGAGAAGACCCTCTACAAGCCAAAAAGAGAAGCCTCAGATGAAACCAATTCTGCTGACACCTTGATCTCAGATGTCTAACCTCTAGAATTGTGAGAAAATACATTTCTTTGTTTAAGATACCCAGTCAGTAGGGCTGTGTGAGGCAGCCTAGCAGTCTAATACAGCATCTGACACCAATAGGTGCTGAGTAAATGTTAAATCTGGTAGTGAGAACATTGGAAGCTACACTAGAAAGGAAGCCAGGTGAATACCCAGAGGGATTTAAATGAGACCACTGGCACAGGGACTGAGCACAACCATGGAGTCCTAGTCATCCACACACAATGAAGGTTGTCCTCTACTTGTAGTTATATCCAATGCTTTCTATTGGTGACTTGCTTTTTTGCCTTCTGGACAGCTTCAAACCTTGCCTCTCTTACTGACAACTGACCAATGGTCCTTCATCTAAGCCACTTCTCAACACATGTCACCAAGCTTCACTGTCAAAGTGAAGGGTGGCCTCTGGGTTGGTTCTCCCAGCCCTAACACGTCTCAACTGCAGAGGTGGTGACCTTCATCCACTCTCCACACCAGTCCTGCCCAGTAGAGCAGATGGTAAGAGTACAAGCTTACATTTCACATATTTCATCCTTTCTTCTCCGTGATTCTAGGAACTCTGTAAGACAAGCATTATTATTCCCACTTTACACATTAACAAAATGGGACTCAGAAAGTTTAAGTGACTTCTTAATATCTCATGGATGTCAAGTCATTCATCTCAACGGATCCAGTCATCAGAGACTGAATCCCATGCTCTTTCTATCACATCATTAAACAAATTATAATTTAATGCTCTCTCTTTCATTCAGTATAATATACAAATAATAGGCAATACTGATGAAATTGCTCAAAAGTTGTGATATCTGAGACAGACCCAAGAATCGTAGTCTAAATGAAAATTGTGCTATATTATAGTTCAGCCAGATTCTCAGACTTGATAACTGAACTCATAATATTCAAGGTACTGTTCTTTGAAGGTTATATAAACAGAAACAATACTGCCATCACAAAACTTTAAGTAAAATTTAAAGAGAACTTATTTTTTCAGTATATATTGTATGCCAATTACTGCTAGTTACTTTATATATTCATTTATTGACCATTTGCTATTTACCAGTCACTGTTTCAAGTGCTGGGATTACAAGTAATAAACAAACACCCCCTACTCTCACGGAGCTCATTTATGATCTTTAGTATTCAAGAATCCTGCTATAAGGTGTCAAATTTGACATTTTACAGAACAGGAAATAGAAAATTTGAGAATTTAGGTGTCTTTCCCAAAGGAATACAATTAGTGGAAAGACTCCAGATTTGAATTTTGGCCACTTAGACTCCAAAGCTCTTAGCAATACTTCCATGTTGCTTTCATAATAAAGCCCAAACATGTATCGCTTGGCCTTGGTGCAAATGTGTTATCATTAGGAGACAGGTTACAGATTCTTCAGGGTAGAGGCCCTACATTCATTCTGTCCTATCTCCATGTTGCTGTACATAGTTTGTGTTTGTTTTTGTTTGTCCCTCACTTCCGCATGCTTTACCTGAACTAGTGCCTGGAGAGATCTGTAGAAAAGGATTACGGCTGATAGAAAACTCAGATTTGAAGTAAGCTGACATTAATGACAGGACCCCTGCAGTGCCACCCTTAGATGTGTTGTGTTGCGGAATAACAGAAGGCCTTTCTTACCCAAGGGCATCTACAAGGGCCAGGGACCCCAGGGACAGTCCTATGGCGGTGGGCCACGTCACCTCCAGGCCACCACCAGGTGAAGTTTTGTCTGTGCTCACTCTGAAGCAGTCCTTACACTAGAATCCCTCGACTTAGCAGACTCGTCTCTTTTTTCTTTTTTAAATTTTTATTTATTTATTTATTTTTAGAGTTGTGGGGTACATGTGAGGATATGCTACATAAATAAATTGAGTGCTGGTGAGGTTTGGGCTTCTAGTGAGCCCTCTTTCCCCCTTGTAGTGTACATTCTTATCCTTCTTTAACCTCAGGAGGCAAGACTTGCATAATGCTTCCTCTGGTTTGAATTTATATGCTGCAGAAATGTAAATAAGCTGAATCAAGTCTGAAAAGGCATCCAAGTTCTCACAGAGACGAGGTGTTCTGAAACCAACCCGCATTCATCAGTATTTGTAGATGTTAACTGTCAGAATTTTTTCATACCAATTCAAGTAATGCTGGGCCCTTATCAAAAATTTGGGTCCCAGTTGTTTTTTGAACATCCTGAACTATTTGGTTGTCTTGGCATGCTAAATATAGGACAGAACAGCCAGCAAGTGTTCTTGGTGACACTCCTGAGTGAGCTGGGCTCAGGTCCTGGTCCTTCTGTGCCTCTCTCTATAGAGATTAAAACAATAGCATGTCTCCCTGAGGATCACAACCGCAACGCTTTAAAAATTACTTAGCAGGGTAAAGCAAACCAGATTGTATCTCTTTTTTATTGTATCCAATTAATACTTAGTACCATCACATATTGCATCAGGCATGGAAGAGCAGTGCCACCCTTAGATTTTGGTAAAACATTCCTCCTCTACCTTCATCTGGCCATATTCCACCCTGGGCAAGGAGTTATGGGGCAAACCTGAGTCCATGCTCTCGCTCTAGACCCTGCTCTGGATACTGAAGACCCCAGAATTGTCTCCCTTGAGTCCTCTGTCAGGACCTACCTTGGCCTCTTCGTAGGGTCTGACCTGAGGGCATCCTGTACCACTAATAAATACCCCTCTGGGTCCAAGGCATGCTGTTTGTGTAAGATGTACATACAGCTTGGATGTGAGGGCTGAAGTGTCCTTGCTTGTGCTCCTGAAGTCATTCACAGTGAAAGCCTAGGCTGCGATGGAAAGAAAAAGAGGCCAGGCCACAGGATAAGGGTCAGAGGTTTTGGGGTCAGCTCTCTCCATGTTCTGTTGGAACTTCAAGGAGTCTGAGCCTGGAAGTACTGCATTTGAAACTGTACTTCCATGCTGTTATGAAAGGATACCCGTGAAGGTAAGAGAATGGAAGGCATTATTTTTTTGAAACAGTTTTTAGGCTGATTTTTAACTTTTGAATATTTCGACGTATGATATGAGAGCTTCCGTTTTTGTTTTTTGTTTTGCAACAGTAACCATGATCTCTTTTATTAGTGACATTTCTGTTGTTTCATTTTCCAGTCTCATAATAGGGAATTACAATGTTTATCGGCATGTTCAGGGTCCGGTGGGGGATTCTAGAGACACCTATGTACTTGAGAGTTTTAATTTAAGCCCTGCCCACCTGGATCTTCTGAGACTGACCATGATGGCCTGGAAGACACTCAAGAGGTCAATGGTGCCCATGGAGACATCCCTGCCCATTTTGTGAAGATGTAAAATAAGTTTGCATCAAGCGTCATGGAGGAAATCCTGCAGCTCCAAAGCTGCCATGGTCTGGGGGACTCCTTTTGACTGAATGACCAAGCAGTTGGCAACAATTAGGTACTTGAGAATTGAATCTGTGACTCTCCATCTGCATCCTGTGAAGTAGAGGACAAGATAATGTTAAAGAAGAGAGAAATTCCCCAGAATTCCAGCTGCCGTTGTGATAAGGTGATCATTCCTAAGCCAGATCCCTGGAGAGCATCTCCTCAATTACTGGTGTCTGATCATTTTCTTTGGACACAGATTCTTGCATGGATATGCAAAGCGTGAGCTACACGTCTTAATGTCAACCTAAATTCAATACTCTTCACTTACATGAGAGCCCATGTGAAAACATCTGCTTACAGTTTTTCTTTTATTTGTGGGTATTTGGAAGTTAAGTATACCACCTGTATAAAGCACTCGTGAAATATGAATCACTGTTTCAAGACAAGGAATTGGCATTTAGTAGTAGCACCTGTTCTTGCTAACTCCATGATACAGAATACACAAACATATTCATTACAAACATAAAGAGTTTGTAGATATGAAAAGTGAATTCAAAACTCTTTTTTTTTATTAATCAATATTTTTTATCATGTTTTTGTGGGGTACAGTTAAGGGTTAGGTGTACAATTACGTTTCATTCAGGCACCCTGTTGATAAGAAGTGTTTTCCCATTCCTAGACAGATATTTGCTACTGTTAATCCCATCCCTCTCTGCCCCCCATAGTTTCCCAGTACCGTCAGTCATTTTCTTATAGTATTACATTGGATGTTCAAGGTCCATTATATGAGTGAGAACATGTGATACTCGGATCTTTGTTTCTGTGAGAGGTCACTCAGTATTATAGACTCTAGTTCCATCCAGGTTGCTGCGAAATTCATGATTTTGTTCTTTTTTATGGCTGCGTAGTATTCCATCATGTATATGTACCACATTTTTTTAATCCAGTCCTCTTTTGATGGGCAGCATGGTTGTTTCCAGGTTCTTGCTATTATAAACAATGCTGCGATAAACATACGTGTGCAGGTATCTTTTTTATAGAGTGATTTGTGTTCTTCAGGGTATATTCCCAGTAGTGGGATTGTGGGGTCATATGGAAAGTCAATTTTTAGAGCTTTTAGGAATCGCCACACTGCTTTCCACAGAGGTTGCCCTAGTTTACACTCCCACCAACAGTGTAGAACTGTTCCCTTTTCACCACACCCTCTCGAGCAAGAAAGCTTCCATTTTTACCCTTGTTCCTGGCCCCACACATGTAGGAGTTTTACTGTGAATCACATGAAAAGTTAAAGCAATGAGTCTCGGACCTTACTATGCATAGAAATCTCCTGTGATGCTCGTTAAAAATCTAATTCCATGCCACAACTTTTCAGATATTCAGATTCCATTGGCCTGGGTTGGGACTTAGGAAGGCGCATTTTTATTAGTTTCCCAAGTGGTTTTGATAGAGACGGTCTGATGACCACTCTTGGAGAGTCACAGGGTTCTCTGTTGGAGTTAATGATTTCACTGAAAAAACACACACAAAGGGAAACAGTTAAAGGGCAATTTTGAAGTATCATCCGACAAAGCAAAAAAATGGACTTTTACACAAAACCAAAATTAAAATATCTAAAAGAGTGTCTTCCCCTACAAAGCAGTCCCCTTGGAGGTTAGACACTTATCCTAAGCAGGCAGCTATTGCTCAAAACATTTTGACACTCATTTTTTAAAATTGCCTTTGGAGGTAGATTATGAGCCACACCAGAAAGCCAATCTCATTATTTCACATCACAGTTTGCATTTGACAAAAAACAGCATTACCCAGAAGGATGATGCATATTACTTAGCAGATTTAGTTCCTATGTTTTCCAAGTCAAATATGTAATAAAAGAAGATCTATTATATAAACACACCTGTTTATTTCAGCCTCCTTCTGAAACTATATGAAAGTGACAATGAAGAAAGAAAAATATAAATCTGCAAAGACAAAAAAAAGTAAGAGAGAAAGTTTAGGAGAAAATAGGAATCAGTATTTTAGAAACTGGGAAATGGATAGAGCAGTGGCCATGGACTTGGCAGACCCAAGAAAGCTGAAACTTGAGTCTGTTGTGAGGAAAGCTAAAAGATAGACTGATTTTTTTTTAACCTTGGAATCCTTCCTCGGGAATTAGAGGAAACAAGTCACTCAAGGAGGCAGGAGTGCAGGGTGAGGATGGCAAAAAAAAAAAAGAGGATTCAATTAAAATTTTTGTAAGGAACAATTAGCCCTTATAAAAGCCCAGATTCTTCCCTTCATTTAGGCCTCAATCCTTCAAGTCTAGCAGAATAGGTGAGTGCCATCCTCTGAAGAATCCCACCAAGAGAGACTCTCCATTCCAAGACACCTGTCTGCAAGACAAAGATCAAAGTCCAAAACAAGGCCATGAAATGAAAATCTGCTTCATAGAGATCCCTGCTCCCTTCTGCTTGATGAACAAAATGCAGGTTTTTGTCCATTAGGAAGAAGACTGAGGACTATGAGAAATCCAAGAGAAAAGATTCATACACAAAGATCCTGTTACTGAGGGTCATGAAATAGCCTAGCCCTCACTGAGTTTCCTATTAGTCAACAAGCCCCATGAAAACATATGAAGCTCCTAATGATCTTCCTGGCAGTTCAATCTGAACTATAACAGAGAGCGAAGTATCGCTGGACATATGATGACAATTTCTACCAGGAAAGGCATAGACTAATAGCAAGGAAACTGCCGAGAGGAAAGGCAATGCAGGGAATTAATAAAAACTGCAAAACAGATGAAACATTTTCAAAACTCTATTGTTAATATCTTCAGAAAGATAAGAGAAAATATTAAAATCACGAAAAAAAGTGAGGTGCTGTCAAAACAGAGAAAAAAGAACTCCTATAAATATCAGGGAAACAAGCAAACAAAAAAATTGACAGAACAAATACAAGATAAAATTGAGCAAATCTCCCAGGTAGCAAAGGCCTTAAGACAGAAACATACCTTGTATTTTAGGTGTCTATAAGTTACCCAAGTGGAGATGTCAAGGAGGCTGTTGAATATGCTGTTTTGGGTTTATAGGTGGCATGTAAGTACAAGGGATGTTTTGTCTGGGCACAGTGGTTCACACCTGTAATCCCAGCACTTTGGGAGGCTAAGGCAGGAAGATTACTTGAGGCCAAGAGATGGAGACCAGCCTGGGCGACATGGTGAGACCCTGTCTCTATAAAAAATTTTTAAAAGCACAGTATGCTGTCACATGCCTGTAGTCCCAGCTACTCAGGAGGCTAAGGTGGGAAAATCCTTTGATCCCAGGAATTTGAGGTTACAGAGACTATGATCTTGCCACTGCACTCCAGCCTGGGCAGCAGAGAAAGACTTTGTCTCAAAAAAAAAAGAAAAGAGAAGAAAAAGTTAGGTGACATGGAGAAGATCACCAAGAGAGTAGGTGAAGAATGAAAAGACAAAGGGTCCAGGAACTGAGCTCTGAGACATTTCAAATTTAGCAGGTCTAGGAACAGGAAAATAAATAGTCAAGGAGATTGCAAAAGAATGAATGCAAAAAACATGTCTTAGACTGGCCAATGATGTCAGATACATCTGATAATTAAGATGAAGCTTGGGAAGTAAGCACTGAATTTAACAATCTAAGTTTTAGCAGGCCTATTCATTCATAGCACAATGAATTAAAAACATATCTATCCCAAGGTATACCATCATGCATTTCAGTTCTCTAGGGATATAAATTATCAAGAAAGGCAATGAAACAAACTAAAACAAAAAACACAAGTGAAATATACAGGGACTAGAAGCCTTCAGCAGCAACACAAGAAGCTACAAAACACAGGACAAATATTCTTAATTTTTTTCTTCTTTTTTATTATAAAGATGTGGAGTACAATTCAGGGTTAGGTATACAAACGTTGATTATGCAGTTACCCTTGTTAATGAGGTATGACCCTCCCTCCCCTAGCAGTTTCCCTCAACAGCCAATCCCACTCCCTCTCCCCTGACAGTTTCCCACTACTGCCAATCACTTTTTTATAGTATTATAATTGTTCACGGTCCGCTTATGAGTGAGAACATATGATATTCTGTTCTTTGTTTCTGTGATAGATCTCTGAGTATGATCGATTCTAAATCCATCTAAGTTGCTACAAAGTCCATATGTTTGTCCTTCTTTATGACTGCATAATATTCCATTGTGTATATACCACATTTTTTTTTATCTAGTGCAGCTTTGATGGGCAACATGGTTGGGTCCATGTTTTTGCTATTGTGAATAGAGCTGCAACAAACATACGTGTGCAGGTATCTTTTTTGTAGAATGATTTGAGTTCCCCTGGGTATAGTCCCAATAGGGGAATTGCTGGGTCATATGGAAGGTCAATTTCTAGTTCTTTCAGATACCACCACACTATCTTCCAAAGAGATTGCACTAGTTTGTGTTTCCACCAGCAGTGTAGAAGCATTCCTTTTTCTCCACATCCTCGCCACCATCTGTTGTTTGTTTTATTAATAATGGCCATTCTTACTGGTTAGGTGGTATCTCAGTGTGGTTTTAATTTGCATTTCTCTGATGATGACTGAGGCTGAGCACTTCTTCATGTGTCTGTTGGCTGCCTGTGCATCTTCTTTTGAGAAGTGTCTATTCATGCCTTAAACTTTTTAATGGGACTGTTTGGTTTTTTCCTTTCTGCGCGTTTGAGTTCCTTGTAGATCCTAGATGTTAAACCTTTGTCAGATACACAGTTGATAAATGTTTTTTCTCATTCTATGGGCTGTCTCCCTGCTCTCTTGATGGTTTCTTTTGCTTTGTAGAAGCTTGTTAGGTTAATGAGGTCCCACTTGTCTATCTTATTTCTTAAGGTATGGGCAAGAAATGTCTTTAAAATTCTAAGAGGTGATGATTTCCATCCTGGAATTTTGTTCCTAGATAAACTATCAATCAAGTATGAGTTTAAATAACAACACTATAGATATGCAGGACTTGGGAAAAAAATTACCTCCCATTACTCTTTACTCAGGAAAGGATCAAAGTATTTACTCCATAAAAACAAGAGACTAAGCCGGGCTCGGTGTCTCAGCCTGTAATCCCGCACCTTTGGGAGGCTGAGTTGAGTGGATTGCCAGAGCCCGCGGGTTCAAGACCCGCCTAGGCAGCGAGACCTCATCTCTACAGTAAATCAAAAAATCAGCCGGGCATAGTAGCGCATGCCTGGAATTCCGGCTACTCGGAAGGCTGAGGCTGAAGAATCGCCGGAGCCCAGCAGGTCGAGGCTGCGGTGGCTGGGAGCAGTCACTGCACTCCAGTCTGGGTGACAGAGTGAGACTCCAACTCAAAAACAACAACAACAACAAAAAAACAAGAGACCAAGCAAAGGAAAAGGAAGGCATGGAATCTAAAGAACAAGGAATTTAACACATCAGAGAGACAAGGATATGCAGCATGATGGTAAAGGGCAGTCCATGGTACCATCTGGGTGGTAGCCTAGTGAACTAACAGCACAGATAGAGCAGGAAGTCAGAGGCACCAGAAGGGAAACATGAAACCAACTAGATTGTCTTGTGTGGTTGAGCATATTGAAGGAACTTGTAAAAATCTGTTGGGGAGTCTTGGTATTAACTAATATCTAGTGAATAAAAACCTATCTCATACAAAAACCAACTCAGGAAATACAAAGGGGGATCAGAAAAACAAAACAAAATTATTTTTTGGAGAGTGGGCCCCCTGTAATACAGGCTTCCTCCACTAGGTAATCAGCATCTGTGTATCAGGTAGCATAGTTGGTATAGGCTGCATTTGATTTTAGTGAATTTTGGGGGGAAGATTCTTTCAATGTGTTTGCCCACATCATACTTAGGGTTCAGCAGTATTTTACCAAAAATGACATGACCCCCACCCTCCCTATTCACCCAATCTCACTTAGAGAGACTTTTTGTTTGTTTCCTTGGATTAAAAAAAAGTCCTCGAAGGGAAATGTTCTGCCAGTGTGGAAGAGGTGAAACAAAAAAATGGCAGAAGCACTAAAAGGCCTCAAAATTGACAATTCAAAAACTGTTTTAGGCAGTGAAAAAATAATCTCAATTAGGTGTATTACATCAAACAAAGAGTACTTTGAAGGTGACTGAAGTTTAAACATGTAAGAATAAATACGTAATTTTTTAATAAATAAATTCTGGGTTTTGGGGGGATCCCCCTCATGTAACTGCAGATTATGGCCCAGCTGTCCATACTACCCTATTGAACCTAATAATGAAAATACTAAATAATGCCCTAACCAGAAATAGCAGTTTAACTATTTGGAAAGATAGGAGGAGAGGTGGTATACAGATGTATTAAGGCAGCGAAGGGGGAGGGTTAAGATATAAATGGAGCATAAGAGAGAAATTGTATCTTTCCATAGCAGGACATATAAACCTGAAACTGAAAGATCAAGAAAACCATGTTATTTAGAAATATGTTACAATCTCTCTCTCTCTCTCTCTCACATACACACACACACACACACACACACACACACACACACACACACACACTGAGCCTTACAATCCAGAAGAATTGAAAGAGATTGCCTCAGAGGAGTAGGCATTTGGGTGGAGATAAATGGGATAGGAGACATATATTGAATGTCTTATGTCTGACAAATCTTGCCCTATGCTTAGCTACCAATAGGAACTAAGGCATGATCCCTGACCCTCTTGCATCTTACTGTCTAATTCATGTTGTATAGCTCACTGATCTACTTCATATAGAAATATTAAAGAGTACTGGGTATGAGGTAGTCCTACAAAGATGATGGAATTTGGTAAGAGACAATATTGAGGCAATAATTTATTGATCGATTAATACTTTTTGCATGGGCTTAAAGAAAAAGTGCAGGAGCAAAAGGAGGCATAAGCAAAATAAATTGAGAGTACATCAGATGTGGAAGCAATATGGAAATTTAGGAAAAAGTTGAAGGGTCATAATGAAGATAAAATAAGATAGAGGACTTGAGAAGTGGTGATGGGCTACTCAGGTTAAGACAGAGAAGTTCTGGTGTACATCTATATTTCCAGCTACTTGGAAGGCTGAGGCAGAAAGATCACCTAAGCCTAGCGGGTCCAGGCTGCAGTGGATGTGAGCATGCCACTGCACTCCAGCCTGGGAGTGACAAGAGTGAGACTCCAACTCAAAAAAAAAAAAAAAAGCAAAGTCCTTGAGGCAGGATAATCTCCAAATTTGAGTTCACTGGTTCTAGAAGCTGAAAATTATTAAAGTGGGCTTGGGAAGTGGACAGCTTTATAGGTAGGAGGACCATATAAGTGGCTGACAAGGAAATAAGGACTCAAAGTCGTAAAGATCTAGATTAGAGCCAGGTTGGAGAAATTGAGAAAAGATAAAATTTTTGGTTAGTGAACATTAGTTTGTTGTTGTGAGTTTTTGTTTAGTTGTTGAGCATCCAGCTCAACATTATTCCCACTCTTATCTATGGTTTGTGATTTCCCTTTTAAGGGACTCCCTCCTTGTGTGTAGTCTTGGTGGGTCTGTGTCCATCTCTCCATCTCCTATTATGGAATCTAAAGGGACCAGATTATCTCTTGCTAGGTAGCAGGAATGGGAGGGGAGGATAGGATGTAAGCCTTCAGTTTGACAGATGGAATATTCTCTCCTGGGACTTTGAATCTTGAATAGGTAATAAAGTATATGGAGCGAGTTGGAGGTGAGATTATTGCAGTGGCAGTGCAGCAAAGGTGAAGAGACCTGACTTCCTCTGCCTGGGCTTCTGGCCTCCTTACTACTTGCATGCTTTGTAAACCATCCATCAGTTCTAGGAGCCACATATATCCTTTCAACAGATTCCAATTTTGCAAGACATTGCCAGATTTCTTCTCTCTTGCTTGTGGACCAGATCCCTGACTGCTACACTAGGAGACACCTAGAAGAAGGACTGGTAGGATAAGACAACTGACTGGATAGAAGGACAGCAAGGACAACTCCTGGGGGAAATATGGAATAGATAATTATTGTCAGAGATGAAAAGTACAAGGAAATGAAATTTATTTGGAGAAAGACAATAAGTTCACTCTTTCATACTTGCTATGTTCAGGCCTATGTTAAACACGCTTTGAGAAGCTGGCAAAAGAAGACTGCTGAAAAGCGAGGTGCAGAGTCGAACAGCTATGCTTGGAAGCAACGGGCATATGGAACAACATCTCTAAGAATAGAGGTAATCCTCTGTAGAGAATTATAGAGGAAGAAAAGTAGAATTCTGAAAGACAAGCTTTCCTAGAAAGCTGCAAACATAGAAGGATATGTTGATTTTAGGGAGTAAAAGTAAGGACTTGTTGAGAACCTGAATATGTAGATGCTTATCTGGCCTTAATGCTGTGTTTTTAGTATAAATGCTGAACTTCTTGTGATGTCTCAATGACCTAGGCAATATCACTTATCATTTCATTTTTTTTTTTTGAGTCAAGGTCTTACTCTGTCACCCAGGCTGGAGTGCAGGGGCACAATCACAGCTCACTGCAGCCTTGACCTCCTAGGTTCAGGCAGTCCTTCACCTGAGTAGCTGGGACTACAGGCATGCACCACCACACCCAGCTGATTTTTTTTTTTTTGTAGAGATGAGGTCTCACTATGTTGCCCACGCTGCTCTCAAACTCTTCGGTTCAAGTGATCCTCCCGCCTTGGCCTCTCAAAGTGCTGGAATTACAAACATGAGCCAACGCACCTGGCTGGCAATACTACGTATCTTGATGTAGAGAAAGTGGATGACTTTGGATGCAAGTACCAGAAAAGGTGTCAATTGGCTTTACCTATTTTAATACCTTAGGAATAAGAGGCTCATAGTTAGGCAGTATCCAGGAGAATTATGTAAGGCTCTGCTTCTCTGAGATCCCAATTGGCTCCCTTGATATTGGCAAGAAGGCCACATTAGTTCCAGGTGTGACAGAGAGCTAAAAGGGGCCATCCTTTGTGTTCTTGGAAGTGAGGAAGCATTTCCCAGAAGCTCTCTCATCTGCCTTAACTCATATTGGTCAGGAAGTGGATCACATGCCAGTGTCTACATGACAATTAACTTAGACCGTTCAAGATCCACCTCCTGGGAGTGGGGCCAGCCTGCCTGCAATGCGTGGCTACACAAAGAAAAAACAGTGTAGACCTCAGAACAAAACACGGGTAAAAACGAGGCTAGTATCATAGAGGTTGCTAACAGAAAGCAACAATGAAGAATGGGGTCATGGAACTAACACTGTATGCTCCAAAGTGTGAGGCTAATGCTATACATTAAAATTCAGCGGTTAATTTAGCTTAATTTTTGACTTATAGGTATTTTTAAGATATACTGTGCATTTCTCGTGGAATTTTAAAAGATCCATTATTACACAATCCCAATTTGAACTGCTAAGCCATTGTTTTTCAACCACTGCTTAACTCTTTTGTAATTTTCATTTTCTTTTCTCCTGTCTCTATCCTAGCCTACTAAAGCTTTTCAAAAATCACATGTGTCACAGAGGCTAAACCCTTCTGAACTCCTATTCTGTCTACCACAATTCCACCAAAGCCAGTGATTTGTGGACATAGGAACGGCATTAACAATGGATGCCTGGGTCAGGAGTAATTAAAAAATGTCAATGGTCAAGGAGGTGGAAATCAGTTCAAGCCCAACTGAGGCATTTAGCTATTTTACTGCTGCATCCTTTTAGGCCTCTTTCAGCTTATAAATATTAATTTAAAGACTACCAACAAGGACAGTAAACGGATTTGGGCATAAAACTTCCTGTCAGGGGTGATTTATATCCAATAAAAGGAGAGCAGGATAGAGAAGGCCTGCTTTGCTAAGTTTATGATAGACAGTGAAATAGTACCATCAAAATAAAAAGGCTTTCAGTCTGCCGTCAGCTGTGTGGGTGTCTTCTTTTTAATAAGCAGCATGCTAGAATTGTATTGTTTGCTTTTATCAGTGCCTTGCACTGTTGAGGAAAAGTTCTCCTGCACTGCTAATTGAACTTGTACAGATTTATAGGCTCATGGCCTAAGCATGAGAGAGATTATTAGGACTTAAAAGATAATAGCACCAGCAAGAAAATTAAAACTGCTTTCACCACTTATATTTCAATAGTGCATAACTTCTATCCTTTATACATCCTACGATGGCATAAGAATTTGTTTGAAAGGAGATCTGTCTATGAGAAAGTGATTTAATGCCATAGAACTCTGCTGCCATTCTACCTCTACTACAGGGGGTCCAACTAAGTGAGTCTGAAAGTGACATTCAATAAAACTGTTTTCTAGGTAAAAAGGTTAATAATTTGACACTTCTAGATGATCACTGTTGGGAGACATTCTTTGTGTGTCTTTCATGTGTCTGTATTATGTGAGCAGAGGCACTCTCTGCCTTTGTGCTTGACTATCTTTTCATGATGTTTGTACAACGAACAGCCTTAGAGGAGAGAGAGATGAGGTCTCTCTCTTAAGGAAAGGGCAGGTTTGAGCTCGGAGGTTTTCTCCTATAATGTAACCCACTGTGTGTGCAGGTGCCACCTGATGCTCTTCATGTTGCCTTATGAGAACTGGGGCTTGGGGAATCAATGTAAATACTGATTCACTGGCTCCTGCTTTTACCATAAGTAATTAAATTCTTTGTCTCTCTCCCAGGTGTCTCATGTCTTCTTTTGGCATCCATGAGCAGTCTGACTTCTTTGCTTACAAATGGGTAAAATCTCAGACCCCGGACAATTTATAAAAGTCACCATCAGTGTGAACTTAGAAAAGTAATTTGTTTGATATTTAAAATAAAAAGGAAACTACCAACTACTTTAAACCATAATATGTCTCTAATTCCTCAAAATTATTACATCTAAAAGAGTGTGGTTTGTCTTCAGTCATAATTAGGGAGAAGTTGGCATAATGATGATTATTGGGAAGAGGTATTAAGGAAACTTCCTTTTCATGGGTTTCTGAGGGGAAAAATCCTCAGCCTTCCAACAAAAAAAGGATGGACTAAATAACAAAGTGATAAATTAATGTTCCTTCCAGCTCTTCAATTCACAAGTTTACTGAAATATTAAGAAATATTTATGGTAAATACCCTGATTTTCAAATGGGCCAAAGACTTTAACAGATACCTCACCAAAGGAGATATATAGGTGACAAAGAAGCATGTGAAAAAATGCTTTAATATATCACCAGGGAAATGCAAATTAAGACAACAATGAGATACCTCTACACACATATTAGAATGGGCCATAATCTAGAATACTGACAACATGAATTGTGGGTACTGATGGTGAGGATGTGGAGTCATAGGAACTCTTATTCATTGCTGGTAAAAATGCAAATGGTACAGTCACTTTGGAATGTGATTTAGTAGTTTCTTACAAAACTAAACACACTCTTACCATGCAATCCAGCAGTTGTGTTCTTTGACATTTACCCAAAGGAGCTGAAAACTAATATCCACACAAAACCTGCACATTGATATTTATAGCATCTTTATTCACAATTACCAGACTTGGAACAACCAAGATGCCCTTCAGTAGGTAAATGGATAAATAAACTGAGAATTATATATTATTCAGTACTGGAAAGAAACGACCTCTCAAAGCACAATAAGACATGGAGGAAACTTACATGCATAATACTCAGTGAAAGAAGCCTATCTGAGAAGGCTACATGCTGTATGAAACCAACCATATGATATTCTGGAAAAGACAAATCTGTAGGGACAGAAAAAAGTTCAGTGGTTGCCAAGGGTTGGAGGGAAGGAGATAGATGAATAAGCAAAGCACAGAAAATGTTTAGGGCTGTATAAATACTGTGTGTGATACTAAAATGATGAATACATGTGGTTATCCATTTGTCCAAACCAATAGAATGTGCAAAACCAAAAGTGAACACTATTATAAACTATGGACTTTGGGTGATTATGATGAGTCAATATAGATTCATCAATTGTAACAATTGTACCGATTGGGGGATGTTGATAATGTGGGAGGCTATGCATGTGTAAGGGCAGGAGGTATTTGGGGGCTCTGAATTTCTCTCGATTTCATCTGATCTTAAAACTGCTCAGAAAAAAAATCTTAAGATATGAAAAAAGAAATCTTTATGGTAAATAGGAACGCCACAAACTACTATATATAAAAATGTAGAAATGCATGTTTACATAGTAACATATAATTTTAAAAAAACTTTTAAACATGATTTCTTGAAATTTACATAAAGTCTAGCTAGCTAGTGCTAGAATGTTTGGCAATGTCTTCTTCCTTTCTCTTTCTCTGTATGATTTCTTTGCTTACTATTGCAATGCACAGGAATAATACTAGTGGGCAGGAAACGAGAAATAAGATAACCATGCTCTCAATCTGGTTGACTATCTAGTAACAAGCGAGGCATATACATTAGTCAAACGAGCCACGGAGAAAAAACGGGGCAGAAGCACCAAGTGAGGACTCCACGTGGGCATGGCTCCCCTCAGGATCTTAAGTGGGAACATCTATCTGCTAGGTATTACCTGGAAATTCTTCTCCAGTGTCTAGTCAATATTCCAGTGTGGTGAGGTGG
The DNA here is from genome assembly GCF_000164805.1 of Carlito syrichta. NCBI lineage: Eukaryota > Metazoa > Chordata > Mammalia > Primates > Tarsiidae > Carlito > Carlito syrichta. Next base: position 48,918 of record NW_007233484.1, on the reverse strand, counting down.
GGATCAAGGTATATGAAGTTGTTTCTTTTTATCTACATGATCAGAAGAAAATGAATTTGTACATGACTGATTTTATGTCTATTAGAAGTCATCACTCCCTGGGCAACACAGAGAGACTTTGTCTCTTCAAAAAATAAAAAAAAATAAGCCAGATATGGTGGCATGTGCCTGTAGTCTCAGCTACTCTGGAGGCTGATGCAGAAGGATTGTTTGAGCTCAGGATCTGGAGGCTGTGGTGAGCTATGATTGTCCCACTGTACTCCAACCTGGGCAACAGAGTGAGGCTGACTGAAAAAAATAGAAAAGAAAGAAGTCATCAAACACTATTAGTTTCACTCTTATAATTCCCAACCTTTAATACAATCTAAATTTTGTAACTATTTCTGACTTGGTTGTATTAATAGAAGTATAATCTCACTCTTGCTTCTCACAATTTCATAAAAGAGAAATCTCATAATCTAATTTGGCTCCATTCTAGATACAGTGGGGTTATTATTAGGATGCAATATGTTCAACCTATCTATAATTTTTTATTTTCTAGTAGCTGATTATCTGGCCCATTGAAAAAGCTGGAAGTCACACTATTAAATATATAAGACATTATGCCCATTGTCCATTTGTCCCAGGTAAATAGAGTGAACCCGCCCCTCTCTCTCACTGCCCCCACCTCCAGATTATGCATAAGGAGGGATAATGCCCTGAACCAAGTTTTCTCCCATTCACATCTTCAGAGATCACAGTATTGTCCCTTTTAGATCCTTAGGGAAGAAATAAACTGAACATTGTCTTTTTTAAATGGACAAGGTTGGGATTTATATAAGGAGTGGGTAGTCTGAAAAAGCCTATAAAAATGTTGAGGCTACCTCAAGTTCCACATGGAGATCACGCCAAGATTAAAAAATAATGGGGATGTATGTGTGGAAGGAAACCCTGAGCGAGGATATACATTTCCTAAAGAGAACAGTATGGTTGAACAAAGCTTTGATGATGGAATTAACATGAAACAAAGGCCCTCTGAGAAAGATCAGTCTGAAAAGAAATGAAGAATACATAAAACTTTGTTTAATTTATGGAATTTATATGCTGCTGACCAGTAAGTATAAAGTTCCATTCCCTTGGTCCTCACTATCACTCATGTATTACTTGTCAGTAAATGTGATGCACTCAGAACATAACAGCTACGGTAATATTTCTGTTCCCACCGCAGCTTTACTACACCCATGAAACTCTGTAATCTTTAAATTCCCTCACTGTTAACATCTGCTGAAACATTATTGGTCCCAGCATAGCCAAGCTGCTCTGAAATTACATTTAGCAGAGTAGTTAATGCTAACAGTATAATTCTAGACGCAACCGTGTTTGAAAAGAGCTTTATAACTGGCACAATGATTGTGCTTCCTTTAGGTTTTATTTCTTTCATATCTATTTTGTATCACAATCTCATTGGCTTGGAGCATGTCATTTAAAAAATAGCATATTTTATATATATTGTTCAGTAAACACCATATAATACCATATAACATTCTGACTTTTTTATCCCAATGCCTTTTCTAGCACTTATTAAATGAAATGAAATTTCATTGCATGATATGATTATAAACATTAGCAGTTTGAGGTAAGAAATTAAGCAAGTTTCTGTAAATTGAAAATATTTTTTCACCCTGTTAAGGTACTTAGAAAGTTTTAAATCCAAATGGTCTTACACATATGCAAAACAAATGGGTTCCTTGTGGCTTTTGTTAATGAGAATATATTCATTCTATAATCATAAAGTAGTTAACATTTTTCTTTGCTCTGAAAAACTTTTTTTAATGCAGTAATATAAACACTGTATTGACATTGCTTTAAAATATTTCATCAATATATTTTATATCAACATGTTTTATATTTATATACGTATTTATGTTTTGTATTATATAAAATGATATTCAAACATTTTTAAATGTGAAAATTTATCTAACCTAGTAAATAGTTTACTAAATTGCTAGGTGGATATGAAATATTTCTCTTCTCCAGACAATATTCTTCCCAAAACTAAAATAAGAAATTTTAATTTAATTTCACCATAGTGTAAAAATATACATTTATAATTTAATATTAAGCAAACTAAGAGAAGTTTATTAAATTCTAACTTTGTTGAAGGCAGAAAGTACATCTTATGACAAAGTAATACGCTGGGACGTCGTGGCTCAAACCTGTAACACCAGCACTTTGGGAGGCCAAAGGTGAGAGGATTGCCTGAGCCCAAGGGTTCGAGAGCAGCTTGAGCAACATGGCAAAACCTCGTCTCTACAATAAATCAAAAAATTAGCTGGGTGTGATAGCACGCACCTGTAGTTCCAGCTACTTGGAAGGTTGAGGCGGAGGGATCGCCTGAGCCCAGCAGGTCAAGGCTGTGGTGGTCATGAGCGTGCCACTGCATGCCAGCCTGGGCGACAGAGTGAGATTCCAACTCAGAAAAAAGAAAAAAAAAAAAAGAGAGAAAGGAATAAAGAGTGATATCTTTAAACAAGTTAGTAAAACATTTGAAAATACGAAGGAAGAAAGATTGTTCAAGGGTGTTTATCTTGTTGACATTAACTGGCTTTTACATAACTTTCCTCAAATGCACAAGACACTTGCCAAAGTTGGTACCATAAAACATATTATAGTCAAAGATAATAGCTACATATAATTTATTAATATGTATGTTGCCTCTTGAAGAATTCTATATTTATGTAGTATATAATAGTGTATTGAGATCAGGGAGCAGATTATATTCTTACCTGTCTCTGCAGGATCTGTGCCAGGACATAAGCTGGATTAAGTCTTTACTTAAAAAAAATAATGGATTTATCCTCTACCCCTGGCCCCCAGGAATCCTTATCCTTCTGGGTCTCCCATTCCCCACACCAAGAGCTGTCACATTCACTATTCAGAAACCCTCTGCTCAGAAAATTCTTAGCTTTGCACTAGTGCCCTCTACTTGTTGGCCAGACTTTTAGCTTGGGTCTTGTAATCCCTCTTTATTCAGTATCTCTTTGGCTAGATTTCTGAGTGTCCACTACATAGCTGCCTGTGGTGCAGACCTGTGGTTTGTGTGTGATCTGAGAAATTGTTCCGTCTTCAAGCAGCAAATGCTTGCCAAGCTCCTGCTTGCAAGGTACTGATCTTCGCATGACTACCTTCCCAACTGTGCTGTGTGTCTGGATTCCGATCCCTGATTCTGCTCTGATCATTGTCTTTCCTCCCCAAACATACAATGCTTCCATGCTGGCTTTTATTCAGTCACTCTGTTTCTTATTTTTGGTTCCCCAAACCCAAATTTCTTTCCCCGTACTGACTCTCCAAGACTGATGTGATCAAAATATTATTTTTTAAAATGGTATTTGGTTGTCTTTCACTGTATACACACAAATTTATAGTAAAGCTCTAGACAGAGAATCAAAAAACAATCTTAGGTTTTAAAACATATTCACAAAGTAATTACCAGACAAGGCAAAATGTTATATTATCATTGAATATTTATCTTTATTATGCTCATCTCCTAACCTTGTACAAGAATATGCATGGAGGAAATCTTATATTTGAGATCTAAGCGGTACCTGATTAATGAACAGCAGTAAATTATAACTTGCCAGCTGGTTTTCCAACATTCAACTGTAATAATAATTTGATTTCATATCTCCTTTTTCTCCTTCTCTTTCCTCATTATTGCTGTAAAATTAGAAGCATATGGAATGATACTTATTAAGGCAAGGTGAAATCTATGGAAAATAGAAAAAGGGGACAGAAGAAGGTTGTTTAAAATGATTACCTTGGGATGTGTGTATGTGTGAGAGAGAGAGAGAGAGAGAGAGAGAGATAAAGGAAGATAACTTTCCCATTTCTCCATTATTTTCTTCAAGACTTGTCATCAACAGTGCATGCAGGGGCTCTATCAAATGACCTAAAGAGACATAGCAGAAACAATTATCATTGCCTTCAGCTGCCACTTCCTTCCTTGAAATTCCTTCCCATCCTACAGCCCCTACCAAATTAGTGAGCTTAGGCAGGCCAGTTTATATCTCATGATCCCTCCCTTAGCTTCATCTGATTGGACTAGAGATAAACACATGACACCACCCTTCCAAGACAAACTAACACCTGGCTTGAACTGAGCCAATAGGATTTTCCTATTTGTTTTATTTTCTTACTCCCTTCTCTTTTCCTCTCTCCAATTAAGACCCACAGATACAAATATCATTTAGAGATGAGGTCTCATGATAGGAACCACACAAAACTAGAACAACGTAAGTTGTATGCAGAAACCAAATTTTTGCCTTGCAGGAGAAATAAGTCCATAGAAAAAATAATGGTACAGACAAGCAGAAAGAAGCAGAGATAACACACAATGCAACCCTAGAGAAAGATGTGACTAGATGAGCTCTTGGTAATTTTCTCATCTTGAAGTCTGGCTGTGCACTCTCCCCAGTAATATATACTTTCATGGGGTCATACGCCCTCTTTAAAGTAACCTCCTCCCCTGCCTTGCATTTAAGCTTCTTTAAGTGGATTTCTATTCTTTGCAATGGAATGAGCCCCGACAAAGATAGCAGTAGAGTTACATCTTTTTTTCAAGGACCACAAGCTAAGGCAGATCCGAGTGGCTGAAAAGGCACATCAAAGGTGTCTGTTCTGGACAAGCACATAAATGACCAGTGATTCTGTGAATTGTAGGCTTCCTTCATTGCCATCAGTGGCCCTGTACTCCTAAAACTTTATTGCAATTCCCTTGGATCTATAGAAAAATATCCATTTGGAAAATATATCAGTTACTGTATACAATGGCAGAGAACAACAAAATATTAATATTTTATACTTCATATACATTGATGTTTATAGTATTGTACTAAATCAGGTTAAAATCAATAGCCAGTAAAATGTTAACATGAAATAAACATTACAGCTCATAGAAAGATGAGTAATTTTGACCAACAAAATTAAACCTAAGATCACATTTCATGTGGTCTTTAAGACTATTTTTTTGTTATGTTCAGCTGGCTTGAGAAAAAAGATTTGGCTATTTTTGAAGGCGTTTTTTTAAGCTGATAATTTGTATTTTAATACTATTTGTATGTATATTTTTTCATTTTTTCCCCATGGTTACTCGGGAAAAAAGTGCTTAGCTAATCCCTTGGGATGTCTAACTTAAATTTTAATTCATATACTTGGAAAAGATAAGATAAATTTGTTTTGGAACATAAAACATGTTTGTGATATTAGCATTATATCAAAATATGTGAAATTTGAAACACTGTGGAGTCAGCATTGAACTAAGGCTCGCAAGGTTTTTGTTGTAGTCCTAATTCTATTAACTTAATTATGTATGTCATCCTGGGCATGTCTGTATCTTTTTGAGTCCATCCTCTCTCCACCTCCCCCAAATTGAGGCAGAAGAACAGCTATTCTAAGGATGATTTATAAGGGGGAAAAAGTCAAAAATTTTTTATGTTAAAAAGTCTTATAAATCACATATCCTGAGCCAGGCTCGGTGGCTCAGCCTGTAATCCCGCGCCTTTGGGAGGCTGAGGTGAGTGGACTTCCTGAACCCACGGGTTCGAGACCTGCCTGGGCAACTTGGCGAGACCTCATCTGTACAATAAATCAAAAATCAGCCGGGTGTGGTAGCGTATGCCTGTAATTCCGGCTACTCGGAAGGCTGAGGCGGAAGGATCGCCAGAGCCCAGCGGGTCTGCACTCCAGTCTGGGTGACAGAGTGAGACACCAACTCAAAAAAAAAGAAAAAATCACATATCCTGGATTGTGATAACATTATCGTTTCAACAGATAAACGTTGGTGTGTCTTTTGGCCAAGTTTGATGTCTCCTTCATGTGAGAGTCTTTACTCATTGCTGTTTTTTTTTGAGTTGGAATCTCACTCTGCCACCCAGACTGGAGTGCAGTGGCCACTCCCGGCCACCACAGCCTCGACCTGCTGGGCTCCAGAGATCCT
>NW_007233484.1:0-42664 GCF_000164805.1 Carlito syrichta | reverse complement strand
GCCACCGAACCCAGCCTATTTTTTTTTTTTTAAACCAATGATTAGCCATAACACCTGTTGAACAGAAGAAGAAAAAGCTAGATTCTTTTTTTCCAAACAGAAACACAGACCCAGAGGCCTTTTTTCTCAGAAAAGTCCCTTTCATTGTCTCCAGGGAGACACCTGCAAAGTTTGACTCTTTACAAACAGTCAGTACCCATCGCCCTCCTTTGTCTTCATCTACAGCCGGATGAAGAGCCGCCCCCTCTGGAGGGCAGCGGTCCTCGTGGCCCAGTGGAACCAGAAGGGGCAGAAGGGCCCTTGGTCCCGACTCCCAATCAGTCGTCGTCGTAGGACTGTGACTCTTCTGCCGATTCGAAGGCACCCTCTGGTAAGGCATCGCCCATCTGCGGGAAACTTCCCTACTGTGCGTCTCACATGTATTTGTTGGTCACCTTGAATTCAGCCATCTCATATCTAAAGAGCTTCAGGACACGGGGCTGCTCCGGGGTCAGCATGTCGCCCTCCTTTCACACGTCGTAGTCAGACAGCAGGCAGGGTCACCACATCTCTCTTGAAGGCCGTGGGCAAGCCAGCGGCCACAGCTGTGGCTCCATGGAGTGGGGCAACTGCGCCAGGGGCCCCAGGTCCAGGCTCAGGAGAAAGTCGCTTTGTTCCAGCTTGGGCGTAGCTCATCTCCGTGTATTTCGTGAAGCACTGATACTCTCCTCCGCTGGTTAGTGAAAAGGAGACCCACTTCGCCCCTCGGCTTCTTGCTGACCTCGTTCAGGTTGTCTTTGTATTCACCTGATGGCCTCCTACCCAAGGCCACCACCCTCTGGCTGTGCTCCCAGGCGTTCCGGATGTCCTTCGGCTTGCTGTTCCTCATGTTGGTCACAGAGAAGATGAAAAGGACCTCGTAGGTGTCCACACATTTCCGAAGTTCTTCTATTAGGTTCTGTTTCAGTTCCAAACCTTTCTTGGCAGTTTTAGTTGAGGAAACTTCCTTGTCGCGCTTGGTTTGGGGCATGGTGCTGAAGTCACCTGCGGCAGAAGGCCTAGATTCTTGATATAAGGCGGAAGTAACAGGATTTATGAAAGATCAAATACGGAAAAGAAAAGGAATCAAAGACTTCTAAAAATTAGTTGGCAGTCAACTCAACAGTATCTTCTATAAAATGCTGCCACAAATTCTATTTGTTAATCTAACAGTGCTTATGGGGCACCAACTTTGTATTCAATACTCTGCTAACACTTGGGTATAAATCAGAAAATAAGCCACAGTTCGAGTCCTCAAGTACTATGAGTCTTATTGGAAAAGACAATCAATCAATTACCATACAGTGAGAGAAAACTGCACAGAGAAGCATCTAACTCTACAGTTTCCCATTGGAAGGTAAGAGTGAAAGAAAGGATGTGTGGCAGCTGGAGGACAAGACATGGAGGAACATTCTAGGGAGGAGGAGCCCTGTATGTTCTCTTAGGACTTACAATTTGTTCTGCTTTTAAAATGGAATTTACATGCAACTGCACATAAAAGCAGGTTGCTGTGGCAACTTTTAAAAGTGTGCTGATAGAGCAAATGGGTTTATAGGTTAGTTATCTTTCTTAGACTAATCATCACCGGCTCCAAGCACCAGCTCTTGTGTACTGAGTTGCTGTCCCACATGGGCTGTACCTCTCCCAGAGCACAACTCCCATGGAAAATTACATAATTAAGGAAATTATCCTCAATTCACATGGTAGTCACATGAGACATTTGTGTGCATGTCAGACTTTACAGAAGTTTGAAAATATGGAGGGATTTCTATTGCAGCAAAACAAATCCCTAGGCCGGGCATGGTGTCTCATGACTGTAATTCCAGCAATTTGGGAGGCTGAGGTGGGAGGATTGCTTGAGCCCAGGAGTTTGAGACCAGCCTAGGCAACATAGTGAGATCACATCTCTAAAAAAAAGAAAGGAAGGAAGAAAAAAAAAAGCCAGGTATGGTGGCACATGCCTATAGTCCCAGCTACTTGTAATGAAGAGGCGAAAGGATTACCTGAGTCCAGGAGGTCGAGGCTATGGTGAGCTGTGATCTTGCGATCTTGCCACTGTACTCCAGCCTGGGTGGCAGAGTGACCCTGACTAAAAAAACAGAAATTAAAACCAAAATATAAAAAATAAACTAAATCTTTCTTGTTAATGGTCCCTTTGTCATACTTGTGATGAATGATCTTCACTCACATTTTCTAACTCTCTTTGTCCCTTCTCAGACCCTATCTCTACTTTTTAATCTCCATATTTGCCACTTCTTATGCAAAGTAATTTAGCTATTTTTAGCTTCTGCCCTCAAATTCAATTCAGCATTTTTCTCAGACAGGGGCTTGGCTGAAATTTCAAAAGGTGTTTGTAAGTCACCTCTTTTAGCTCAGCTTTAAGCGAGTTTCCTCCTCAGTTTCTATCTGGTGGTGGTTTTTATTTCTCCAGTTACATATTCATTTAAATGTTTTGTAGACAATAGAGGAAAACAATCTAATAAATTTGTTCTAATTGCCTTTTATACTCCAATTGTGAATTTTTTAGAAAGTGTGTTTTAGGCTGAGAAAGCAGTTTTAAAAAATATTTGAAGAAGGATTAAAATTAAGTGGAAAGGTAAAGAGTCATCCTGTGTGTGTGCTAAAAGTCCCTCTGGGGCATGTTTTAGGAGTCTGTCAATACATGCAGCAAGTGGTTGAATGCATCAAGTTTTAATTCTAAGGCAAATGTTAATGGAATACCAAAATATGCTCGGATGGGTCTTAATGCTGAATTTTAATATGATAATACCTGCAACGACACCTAAATTAGGTTAAAAGCCCCAGCTGACTGTTACTGAAGTTTGCAACACATTGCAATTTGTTGATTACGTACATCTAATTCCATTGTCAAAATCTATTTTTTCATATACAGTAATAAAAATTGGCTCAAATTTAAAATAATCGTATAGCACTTATCATACAATGCCTTGTTTATAAATTCTGAGTAATCAAATTGCACACAAAGCCAGTGAAAGGGAACTCCCTCTCTCAATTTTGAAGAGATTACTTTAAAATACTTGACTTACTTAAATGGGCTAAAAAAGTAAGGTGAAAAGTAATCACATAAGCCAACTATAAAGAGAAATAATTTTTAAAGACAATATCTGGCTTCATTAAAAATCTACATACCTACTTTTTAATTGATTCTCATGACTAATTCAACAATTACTTTGCTTTTTTATTAATAAACATAATAAAATGTGATTATAAAATATAAAGGCAATATAAGAAAATATCTAAGGTTTTTTTGTTTATGTTTTGGCCTGCATCCATAAGATTGTAGCAGCCTATATGAGGTACTCGGTATTTCTTGATTAAATGATTAGATAAATAAATATGGATATTAAATGTCTTAGTGAATAAGTACCCAAAGAACAATTTTTTTTTCTTATCAACAGATATTTATTAGCCGGGCTCAGTGGCTCAGCCTGTAATCCTGCGCCTTGGGAGGCTGAGGTGAGTGGATTGCCTGAGCCCGCGGGTTCAAGACCCGCCTGGGCAACTTGGTGAGACCTCATCTCTACAATAAAAAAAAAAAAAAAAAAAAAAATTAGCCAGGTGTGGTAGCGCGCACCTGTAGTTCCAGCTACTTGGAAGGTTGAGGCAGAAGGATCGCCGGAGCCCAGCAGGTCAAGGCTATGGTGGCCAGGAGCAACCACTGCACTCCAGTGTGGGCGACAGAGTGAGACTCCCTCCAACTCAAAAAAAAAAGCCAGATATTTATTTTTCTCTCTCTATACATAGGCACCCTGTCCAGTAGGGAACAGAAGGACGCATGGAACCTGGTCCTTCTCCTTGAGGAACTTAGAAATCTCATTGGAAAGAAATGTGAAGATTTGATATTTTTAGAATTTCTATAGCATCTGCTATAATTTGCAGAAAATTATACCCAAAAGACCATGCAGGAATAAAGATTACTCTCTGAATGTGTTCACTTTGGTCAATCTGGGAAAATAATAGTAGATATCTAGCTTTTTTAGATAGCAAGTTCCATGTGTGTGCCAATGATCACATGATTTTTATAATTGTGAAAAGAACACATTAAGGATGATTCAAACCATACTATCGTTGGCCTGTTCAAAACTTGCTAGCAATTCTTCAGGGCTTTTCCTTTGAGATCTTCTCTCCTTTTTCTGAGAAATAGTCATTCCATGGTTTCCACTAGCTGAGAACTCCCAAATCTCCATTTCCAATACAGACTTCTCCCCTGAGCTCCAGGGCCAAACAAATCCTAGGCGGCGCCACTTGGATACCCCCACAGGCATCTCTAATTCAATATTCCGTTAACAATTTCAGTTTACAATATGAGGTTCATGCAACATCATTTTCTGCCAGGATGGGGAAATGAGGAGTACGTGATAATGGGCACAGAGTTTCTCTTTGGAATGATGAAAATGTTCCGGGATTAACAGTGATGGTTGCACAATTTTGTGAATATACTAAACGTCCCTGAATTGTGCACTTTTAAAGAGTGGATTTTATGATATGTCAAATATATCTCAATTATTAAAAGGAAACACCGTCACTCAACCTGCTCCTGTGTCAATAATCTTTGTTATGAGGTGAGGTATCAACACTGACTATCCATGTTGGAATCGTTGGGCAGGTTCCAAGTCTGATATTTCATTATATTCTCAAGGCCTAGTTCTGTGCCCAATAACACAATAACAATACAGTTCAAATAGTAATAATGGACAATCAGTTACACTTTGTTGAATAGATAAAATTAATCCTAAATGTACTCTTTTCCTTACTCTCTTACAGGGTAAGAAAAAGTCTATAGAAAACCTGACTTTTCCTCCCCACCATCATCAGTGCTGTTGTCTTTTTTCTGGATCCTGTCCTTTGTTCCTGGATTATTATACTAGTCTTCTCTGTGTAGTTACCCTCCGAGTTTGTAATATTCCAAAACAATTAAAAAACAATTTAAAATAGATTCCCAATTGATATCCCTTACTTCAAGCCTTCCACTCCTCTAATCCCATCTCTAATGCTGCTCAAGTGGTCTAAGATTCAAATTGGAAAGTGTTTATTATTCAAAATTTTCAGTGATTTTCCATCGTCTACAGATTATAGTGAGAGTGAACTTCCTCAAAATACCTACAGGAGTTTTTTCCTTGACCCTTTCAGCTCATTGTACTTCTGCTCCTGCCCATCTTCACACCCTGTGCACTTTCCTGGTGCTCCTCTCTCCCAGGTGGTATTGATAACTATTTTCTTATGCTCCCATTCTGCCCAGTGCACGCACCTGTGATAGGATCCAGAAGACTCTTTTTTTTTAAATTTATAATCTGTCTCCATGACTATATTTAAGACCCCATGAGGATTGGAGTTAGACTTATCATAGTATCTACAGGCTAGCACTGTGTCCTCTGGAAAAATTAAATCTCAAAACTCGTAGAGATGACATCTTGGTTCTACCAGCCTAGCAGTTTAGCACTTGGATCCTATCCTGCAAGGGTATATTACATATATTGGGTTATGTTAACACATGAATAAATACTTGGAAAATTATCTATTGCTAATTACTTTCATTCTTACCTTATTCTTTTACTTCTCCCATATTTTGCTATGATTCTTCACTTACAGAAGAGCTGTCCCATGGAGAAAAAGAAAACAACATTCAGATGACAGAGTTTTTCCAGCTTGATACTGATGGAATGTGGTAGAGCAACTATTTTAACCCTGTAGTAATTTGGGGTCAATTGTAGATTCGTGTTATTCATGTTATCTCCAAGTGTGGATTATCTTTAGTCCTTTGTCTATGTCTTTATTTGGCTTTTCAAAATTAATCATTTAGTGAAATTACCTTAGGGCAAAATATACAACCCAAACATAAATTAATAATCAAAAACAGTCAAGGCAAAAATAGCGTAGGAATAAATATTGTGCTTAGTAATAAGTTAATGAGGATGATATTTAATAAGGAGAGAGAATTCCTGATATTCCGAGTTAGTGATGAAATTGGTCAGAAGTAAGTAGAGTCTCTCTGTGTGCATCATCAGTGCAGTTTTCCAAATCAAGTGTATGAATGGGATGAGCAAGAGTTTACATTTTAAGGCTGTTAATTCTTTACCAATTCACTGATTAAATAAAAGGTCCCGAGGAGAAGGGAGGTTGACCATTGCTGCTTTCAGTTTTATTCCTTTATTCTTTTTATAAGTCATTCCTATTATTGGCAGTATCCCAAATCATTTATTCATTCGTTCAGAAGATATTTATTTTGAGTATCTACTATGTGCCAGGCACTGCCTAGGTATCTCCTCTCTCTGTCCTCCCCCCAAATAAAAACACAGAGAAAAGAGAAGTACAGAAAAAACAGAATATTTCCCTTGCCTTTAAGAATCTCATAGTCTAGTTGGTAAATGATCTTTAGTCTCCCTTCAGTAATTAGAACCTGCTTGGCTTCTTGCCCCTGTATTGCTATAACCTTCACAGCTAGAGAAAATAACTGCTCTTCCCAAGAATCTTGTCTCTTTCTGCTCTTATCAAGAGCAAATTTAAAAAGATCTACCAATGTTTCAAGGATGACTTGCATTTGAGATACCTGCTGCTTCTGGTTCTGGGAGCTGGGTCCTTGCCTATTCTCCATACACAAATTTCTGCTTTAATTCCTATGTTCACCAAATCCCACTTCACCCAGGGGCATGGTTCTGACTGTTCCTCTGTAGTTCTTCCAGGCATTGGGGCATTGCCCAGTCTAGTCCTGACTACAGACCCACTAGCTTTCATTCTCAGACCTCCTGAAACCGTTTGCTCTAATGATTGCCTGCTCTTGTTTTCTCTGATCCTGACTTCAGGATAGCCAGGCCACCTTCCTAATGGAGCCCCCTTGCTCTCACTGTCTGTGTTTCCCAAAACTTTCAGATCAGCACTCTGTTCTGAGTCTCTGTGGTCTGAGGGTATGCAGGGACCGGCCTTACTTTGGTTGGAGAGAATGCCCATCTTCTTACAAGCCACTCCAGGGCACATCAGGCTGGTTATTGGTACTGCCAACACTACATCATGTGTTATGGAAAGATGACTGGTCTCTTCATCCTGGCAGGAACTGGAAGTATCCAATTTAGTTCTTTGTGTCCCAGTAATCTCTGCCTGCTCTGAATTCCACAGTTCTGATCCTGGTACCTTGCAGCGACTGTATGTTTGTGGAAGAGTGATGGGGAAAGAGAAAAATGGATGACAGACAGAAAGAAGCCATCTGACAAAGCTGAAGACCACTTGCTTTTCCAAAGCAGCTTGAATCTCCCTGCCCGGGCTGCCAAGTGAAGGCTGTGATTAATGAAGAGATGTGAGAGAGATAATTCTTCTAGCCAAGAAGAGTAGGGAAGGATTGTTTTTTTTTTAAGAAGTATAAGAATTTGAATGGAAGGAACGCGAGAAAAAGGAGTTTGTTGTGGTTGTAAAGAGTGCCAAGAAGAAGTGGTTGCGCCACTGCTGATTGCCAACCGAAAAAGGAGCCCCATCCCACCTGCCTCTTTCAGCACCTACTCCTTCCAGCGCTTCCAGTGGAGCTGTAAGCTACTCCCCTGTTATAAATAGCAGCACAGATGTTGACAGAAAAATGCTCCCTTAATTACCATACAAACTGCTTTACTTGAGTGAACAGTTTAAAGCAGCCTCCAAAGGAAGTTCACTCAAGCAATTCCGCAGATTACAGCTAATGAACAATATTTCCTCGCACCTATTTAGTGCTCATTAAAATGTAAAAGCCTTTCATTTTAAACAGACGCACAATAAATAATTCCTGTCTCCCTCTCTGTTTCTGAGCAGCTTGGATAAAAGCAGTGAGGAGAAGAAGCTAGGGGAGCTGGGCTGGGCTTGGGGTGGGGGTAGTAAGGGAGCCAGTGAGGCCGAGAGGCGGGGAGGAAGGGAGGCTGAATAAATAGCTGGGGGGCTCATTAATATCCCAGGAACTCACTGCTCGTCTGGTAGGAGGGATGTCCGTGTTTGGAGTTCAACCGACATATTCTGGGACCAGACGTATCCTACCCACTCATCCAGCACAGCCAGCCAGCCATGAATGAGGACAGCAAACAAAAGCCACCGCAGGCAACACTGTGAAGCAGAGAAGGGCCAGCTCAGGATAGCACTGGGGGTGGGTAGAATCCTTCCAAAGTAATAAATTACTGGTGCTGTGTTTCTTTAGACTGCCCCTTTTTTGTCCTCGTTTATTTTTAGGACCGAAGTTAGGAGATGAGTATCAGGTAAACCGTGAGAAGTTATTTGTTGCAAGCAAAAGCAGATGAGTCTATAAAATGTTTCCTTGTTCGTGCAGGGTGCCATATACCCACCTATGGTACTTTGATTATTTAACACATGTGACACAAAAGACGGAGGGATCCTTTGTGTGTTGACTGAGTTGAAGGTAGGGGGCAGTGGCAAATGAAGTAGATTTTTTTTAGAAGACTGTGTACTTTTTGGAAGAAATAGCAAAGGAAAGTGGACCAGGGATTTGGTGAAGAATATGCATTGAGTGGATTTAAGAAAATTCTGCTTTATGCTGAAACATTTTTTAACAGATATTTAACAGATATTCTTAACAGATATTACTCCCAGAGATCGGTGGGACCAAAGTGATGAAATACTTCAGCGCTAATGCATAAATCGCGAGGGTAAAAAAATCCAAAAGGATCCCATCTCACCAAATTGGCAGTGACAAATGAAATTGGCAGGACTAGTGTGTAATGAACTGTCTCCAACTTCAGTCAACTTGTAGGCTTTTTTGCCTTAGTGGTCAGAGTGGTCAGAACAGACCAAGAAATTTATTTCTTTTTTCTAACAATGGACAAGGGATCTTGATTCTATTGAAGAACATTGTTTTTTTTGTTGTTGTTTTTTTTAGCCAAAGTAGACAGGACTCTTTTCCACTTTATTGAGTCGGTATGGAAATGCAGTGAAAAAATCATTTCAAGTAGAAAAGATGACAGAAAACCACCATCTTTTGTTCCACATCGAGACAGTATGCATTTGTTACACTAGTATTGAGTGTCATGTTGGAGGATACCGAAATGAATAAAAGATGTTCCTCTAAGGAGCCCACAGACATGTAAAAATTATGCTACAGTGCCCATAAATGCTGTTATAGTAAGATGACCGGAAAGTGCTCTAGAAGCTGAGACAGGCAGGAGATCCTGGATACTCCATGGAAACTTCACATTCTACACTGTCACAGGCTACATTATTACAGCCTTATTCCAGAGCTCAGCAGATAAATACTTGTTGATTCTTTGTATGGTCTCATTTACAGAAGCTAAATTTCTGTTAGGGAATGGCAGGCAGGGAGGGGGACTGCAGGTGTATACTTGAACCAGTTTCCTAAGAACACGAGGAAGGCCTGGTAAAGAAGAATTAAGTCTGTACTTGGCTTTTAACTAAGGTCATTTGAAAATGGTCTTCAACACCCATCTCATTTGCTTTTTTATGCTTGCCAATTTAGTGTTGTATTCAAAATGATTAATTAGTTTGTAGTGAAAGTTTATTAGGTAATCTTTCTGTCAGTCAAAAATCACTAGGGTTTCAGGGCAGAATAAAGAGTCCCCAGCAATTTTATAAGGATAGGGAATTTACGTCATTATGGTATTCAAAATAGGCACAATCTTAAAATGTTAGACTATATCGAGGAGTTAATGTAGAACATTATTAGAGTTGACAAGAGTTATTTGAACCTCCTGAATATTTATAGTTTATTTTCTATTGGGAAAATTTTATTTCCAAAGTACGAATCAAGCCTACTAGTTTTTCTGAGCTACTGATTTAAACACAGAGCATTTCTACTTTTCTTCTCACTCAGATCTGTAATAATGCAAGAAACCTATTTAACAGAGTGAAATGCTTGCTTGCAGCCATTTCTGCCTTAAACCAAGGTGAATCAAGGGGATAACAATAATTCTAGGATTCAAAGATATTGAATTCCAGTTAGGAGTACATTTGGAACCGGCACTGCAGATCATGCTTGTAATCCCAACACTTTGGGAGGCTGAGGTGGGAGGATTGCTTGAGTTCAGGAGTTTGAGACCAACCTAGGCACCATGGCAAGTCTTTGTCTCTACAAAATATCAAAAAATTAGCCAGGCATGGTGGCGCACACCTGTAGTCCCAGCTACTTGGGAGGCTGAGGGAGGAGGATCACCTGAGCCCAGAAAGTTGAGGCTGTGGTGAGCCATGATCTTGCCACTGCACTCCAGTCTGGGCAATACAGTGAGCCACTGACTCAAAAAAAAAAAGAAAAAGAAAAAGACTATATTCACTTTATGCTACTCTAGAAACAAACCCAGACCCAGAAGCTGCTTTTTCTAAATGACAGACATTACTTAATATATGCTTATTCCTCACATATATGTGTATGCATTTACATATAATTTTAATTTACCACCTTTAAATAATAGTTTTATTAGAACACTGTTGCTTCCTTTACAATTCTTGTTATTTGTTATTTAAATAATTTCAGGAAAATTTGTGATGATTATCACTACTTAATGTCTGTGTTTATACAAGAATAACTATGTAAGTGTAATATGTACTGTAGGAATGGAAGATGAAAACTATTATTTGGGGATTTAAAAACTTGCATTGCTAGCTGTTTTTCTTGATATACTACCCTTCCAATTATAAAATTAATAGATATCTTTCTTCTAACATAGACATCAATACAGTAAAAGTAACACATATTAAGAGCTCAACAAATATAAAATACTATTATTTTTATATATTTTTAAATTTTTTATTTTGAAGATGTGGGGTGCAATTCAGGATTAGGTATACAAATGTTCATTATGCAGGTACTCTTGTTGATGAGGTGTGACCCCCTTCCCTGGCAGTTTCCCACTACTGCCAATCCCATCCTCCACCCCTTCTCCCCCCGGCAGTTTCTAACTACTGACAATCCCTGTCTTATAAAATTAGTATTATTGACCGGGTTCGGTGGCTCTACCTCTAATCCCAGCACTTTGGGAGGCCGAGGTGAGTGGATTGCCTGAGCCCACAGGTTCAAGGTGAGCCCGGACAACTTGGCAAGACCTTGTCTCTACAATAAATCCATAAATAAATAAAATAGCTGGGCGAGGTAGTGAGCGTCTGTAGTTCCGGCTACTTGGAAGACTGAGGCTGAAGGATCTCCAGAGCCCAGGAAGTTGACGCTGGGGTGGCCGTGAGTGTGTCACTGTACCCCATCCTGGGCGATGAAGTGAGACTCCAACAAGAAATAAAATCATAAATAAATATATTGTTATTATTGTTTCAACTAGTTTTTGTTAACAAAGTTTAAAAAACTTTTAAAATTAAATCATAAACTACAATGATATATTGCTGATAACAGTGGTATATAAAAAATTTAAATGTTAATATGACTTTTCAGGGTCATTTGTGTCTTTAACTCAAAATATTGTTTTGCCTCTTTGATGTTGTACATTTTGGGGGATAATATGGACTAGATTATCTGAAATATTGCAGAAAATATTTCCTCAGATGAAAGAGTTCTTAGGCTGACCATGGGAACAGAAAAAAATTGATAAATGTGAATCAAAAGTCCCAAACAGTCAACTAAACACTCTATACAGCAATCCTAATTCTGATAGGTTTCATCTCTTTTCCAGAGTGAGTATGATTAAAAAAGGAAAAATATAACAGTACATAGATAGACACGTTTGTGTAACTGATGCAAATCAATAATCCATAGCCAGAATTTTGTTTTTAAATATTTCAGGTAAGGACTGTCAAATGGTGAATGGTATCACACCAGAAACTCTGGGATATAGCCTCAATTACTTTGAAATTCCCCCAAATGCCTCCATTTGAAAAAAGAAAATATATTTCATTGATTTACAAAGGCCCATATAAATATAGATATGGTTTGGCCGGGGAATTGTAAATTTAGTCTCAGGTGGGCTTCACATTCAGCCTGAAATGAATCTGCAGAGAGTGAGAGTCTGAGTGTTACAAATTCAGTGGCTCTAGGGGAAATTTGTTAGAGATCATTCTGAAAGTCAGTGCTGCCTGAAAAATAAAAAAGAGAGGGGAAAAAAAAAAAAAACCCTACCCCACAATGTGTTCAAATGATTTTTCCCTCAAACAACAGCGTTTTAATTTAATATTTCTTATACTTGCTCTTCCTTCAGCCTTGTGGATTTTCAGAAAAGCAGTGTGGAACCATTTAGAGTTATGATTTTATGTATGTGACATGAAATGGTAATACAGGCTGTCTTGGTGTATTGAACGAAGAAAGAGAAACAAAAATTGAGCAGGCTATCTTACTTGTCTCATTTGCCAGGCCCCATCATAAAAAAGTAAATGAGTTGTTTCTTTGAGATGCTTCAGAAAGATGTAATAACAGCGTTTGGTCCATAGGCACGCTGGGACCAGGCTACTGCACACCCCCGCGCTAGATGGATGATACTGATGGGCCAGCGAACACGCACATCCTGCCTGAATATGAACAACAGATTTGTCAGTGTGTGACAGGCTGACAGCCCAGCTCCCAGCTGCTTGTCCACTGTTGTTATATCAGTACCTTGTCTAAGTATTCAGCAAAGAGGCAATCTGCTTCCTCCGTTCGTGGGAGGCAGGTTGCCAGTTAAAAAACAAGTATTGGCTTCGGGCTGCGGTGCCAGAACGCATCGAAAAGATGCAATTTAAACCCTTGCGTGCTCCTCGGGCTACATATCACAGGCCTTAGAAGTCCAGTCCTCTAGATTAGGTTTGTAAAACAAAGAAGATAATTCAAAATGAGATCTATGCTGGCAAAACATCATAATTTTGCTTCCATAAGTGTCTCAGCGGAACTCGGTTATGAAAGAAAAAACATGCTTTACTTTGGCACTGTGAGTGTAGCTGAAGTGGAAGTTTGCTCTGTGTTTCCGCCGTTTACAGTATTATTATTTCGGGGGCCCTTAACGTGTCTGTGACAATGTACCATAGCTCAGAGAGCTTCCAAAGTTAATGATGGTGACTGAAGATTATCATTTTTACTAATTGGGCCATGTTATTTGGTTGACAATCATGAATAAAATATTTTACAATGTAAAAATTGTAGGCATGTGTTTAACAGACTTTATTCTAATCATTCTATAGACTATTTTATTAAGTATCCAGAAATGTTTACCCATTTCTATAATATACAAACATGATCAGGAAAATTAGAGACAATTGAGGTAACTAAGGGGTTATATGTGCGATTTAAAAATGATTAAGAAAATGATTTAAAAACATTATGTCAAAGGGGAAAAGGTGGAAGAATCAATGAATTTCAGAAGAAATTGCCAAGTTGCCCTGGATACTATGGATGTACTATTCAGGAGTTAGAGCATCACTCACTACTTTGAGCAGCCTGATTCAACACAGGCAGTGGCAGTATCTGACAAGTTGAGTTAAAGAAGTGAGAACCTAAAAGGATTTATACCATGATCTTTAATGACTCCTTCAAAGCAGTTATGGCCCGTCAAGCCATTAATAAGCAGTATTTAAGAGTCCCTAAGTACACATTTGCACAACAGTCCCCAAGGACTCAGGAGAAGTCATTATAGTTTGCTGGATCAATAATTATCATCATTTCATTCAAGTCCACTGCAAAATGAAGGCATGGTTATAGGGTCTTCTAGCATCCTTGCCCTGGGTCATAATTTGGTAGTATAGGTTTTGGTAAGATTGCAGTGACTAGCATCCCTGGAGAGCCACGCCTCACACACCATCGATATCCGCAGTCCTTATTTTGTCTTGTGGAGGATTCGGGACATGCCTTCATTTGAGGCAACTTTATCAATCACAGTCTTTAATTGACTAAGAAAATATATTTATGCTTATCTTTAACAAAGTTGAAAAAAGCAAGAACAAAACTGCTAACAAAAATCATAAAAGTTTGGATAGAAGTGCTGTACATATTTTTTTCTGCTAAAACTTAGTAGCCCAACTATCTAGTCATAGATGGCTAGTTGATCAAGTTACTTTGCCTCTATGCAGTGGAATGCTCTGTGTGGCCACTAAAAATCATGCTGTAGAAGACACAGAAAATGTTCCTGATATTCTTAGGGGAAAAAAAAGCAGCTTCAAAAACCACATGTGACTGCTTGATGATTAAAAAAAGATATACAATTAAATAGACACCAGATAGGTAGGTAGATCATATGAATGAATGAAAAATATAAATTGTAATGTCAGAAAATAGATGTACAAAGTAGTATACCGGAAATTTTTTTCTGTTTTCTTCTTTGTGTTTTTCTGTATTTATGAGTTTTTTTTTCCTCCGTGGTGATGCGGTTTTTATTTTATATTAGAAGGAATATACCATTCAAATCAAAAGCTGTCAACAGAAGAGATGCTCATTTAAATAACAGAATTTTCCTACATAGTTAATTGTTACTCTTTTTTATTTTCTGTTAGATATTTGTGATATTCATAGTGTAATGTATTATATAATGTGAAATATCACAATTTAAAAGCCTGAAATTGCCTTGTATTTTTGTTATTTGTTCTATAACATGTAAATATGTTAATAAGGACTCCAGCTAAATATACTAAAGATCAATTATGCTAATATGTTAGGATCAATTATTTGATTCTATTTTAAAACTCGAAGTTGTTTTCTTTAAACCATCAGACTAATTATAATTTTAAAACAATGATGAAATTTTGTTTATTTTTTAAAAATGTGTTTTACACTACAAAAATTAACATATTTGATTAAAAATGACCAAATAATAGTATCCCATCCCCATTCCAGTTGTACCCCTGGCCGTAACAGAGATTAACAACCCCCTTTTACATGTCTCCCCACGTTTGTTCAAACATGTGTGTACATGGGTGTGTGCGCACACATATGGTCTTTCTTTGTAAGTTCAAAATGAACTTCTAATATGAATATGCTTCTGCATAAGTGCTTCATTTGCTCAACAGATTATGTGCAGCTTTCTAAACCCAAGCATGTATATCCACCTATTACTTTTAAGAGATTTTTAGTATTCACCGTTATATCTGACTGGCAACTTATTCAAATGATAAATATTCAAGTTGCTCCATTTACGCTTTTATAAACAATGTTGTGATACATCTCTGTACTTATATTATTATGTACCAAGGCTTTTATATCCCAGATGTGAAATTTGCTGAGTTGATAGGGATGCCCATTAATTAATTAATTAATTAATTAATTTTGAGTCGGACTCTCACTCTGTTGCCCAGGCTGGAGTGTAGTGGCACGCTCACAGTCACTGCAGCCTCGATTTGCTGGGCTTAGACAATCCTTCCACCTCAGCCTTCCAAGTAGCTGGAACTACAGGTGTGTGCTATCACACCTGGCTTATTTTTTTATTTATTGTAGAGATGAGTTGCCTCGGTCTCCCAAAGTGCTGGGATTACAGGTTTGAGCCACTGCGCCCGGCAGGGGATGCCCATTTTAAAATCCAGAAGATATTGCAATATTCCTTTCCCAAAAGGTTAGAGCTGTTTACCTGCAATGTGAGAGGAAGTCTTTTTTTCCTCAGATACTTGCCAGCACTGGGCTTTACTAATCTTTCCATTTCTGTCAATCAGATAGATGAACTATGATACTTCCTTGTTTGATTTGCATTTCATAGCTACCAGTGAGGCTATTTTGGTCTTAGAACTATGTTTAATTTAAGAAGCTTCTATTTTCTAAACAATGTCATCCCCTATTTTCTGTCAACACTTCTTATTTATTGTTTATCCCTTGTTGCAGTCAAGGCAGTCCTAAGAAGGTGATGAATTTTCCTAAAAACTTTAAAGCTGATAATGGCAGAGCTGGGACTTAAAATTAGATCACCTGATTGTAAATACTGTACTTATTCTACGGCACATTTGGGCCACTAAGAGAAAATATTTTGAAGTAGGTTTTTGCTCATTCTTATTTATTAATTGATTGGTTGATTGACAAATGTTTTTAGGGTTGGGGTCTTGCTCTACCACTCAGACTGGAGCACAGTGGCATGATTATAGCTCACTGTAACCTCTAACTCCTGGTCTCAAGTGGTCTTCCTTCCTCAGCCTCCCAAGTACCTCCTAAATACAGGCATATGCCACCATGTCAACTAATTTTTTTTTTTGAGAGACAGAGTTTCACTATATTGTCTCTGAAGATATTAATTTAAAAAATTTTAAAGTTCTCTTCTCTTCCCAGAATGATATCTATGCCTGCTGGGGTCAATTGCATTGTTTGCTTTATTTCACAAACAATCAGATAATTCTTACTATGTGCCAGGTTCAGTTCTAACCCATTATAACTATCAACTTACTCATTCCTCATCATAACCCTCTAAGATCATTATGAAATTAGGTCACTCTAGATGGTGCAGTCTGGGAACAGCTTCTGTGAATGTCTTTTGAGCTGAGACCTGTAAAATGAGAAGACAGCATGCAACAAGACAAAAGGTGGAACTGTCTTTGATTATATTAGTCTCCTCAGCTGCATTAAAATTTCCCAAAAAGTAGGAGCAATATCCCAAAATTATTTTGTGTATATCCACAATAATGAATTCAGTCTCTGCAACCCTATCTTATTTTCATGGCCCTTGTTTTATGTTATTTTTATCAATAAATATATTTATTTATTGCTTAATTCTTAATTTACCAACTTAGTATCTACTAACTAGCTATGAAGAAATTAGCATAGTTTCTTATATTACTGTTTTCATTGTGAAGATTTATAATGTTTATTTTTTTTCTTCAGTAATTAGATTCCACATTCTGTCTACAGGTTGATTAAAAATTGACAACAAGAAACAGAATCTCAAGTATTTGGGTTATGAGAATGTTTTTAATTTTAGAGCAAAGTAGTATAGAGGGAGCCATTTAGAAGAGATGGAATCATGCAATCCTACATCATTTAAACTTTGCTAAGGCAAATCTTTCCAAGTAGAAGATTTTGCTTTAATCCTGCCAGCACCATCTCTCTGCTTTAATCCTGCCAGCACTATCTCTCTTTCTCTATTTTTATATCCCATGATATGTCCTTTAATAGGTTCTGTTTTTCATTCTGATGGGCAACTTACTCAAATACTTTTTCCCTAAAGGATTCAAAAGGGTTTAAGTCATATTAAGTTTAAAAGTAAAATGTTGACTAGGCACGGTGGTTCATGCCTATAATCCCAGGACTTTGGGAGGCTGAGATGAAAGGATTGCCTGAGCCCACGGGTTCGAGACCAGCCCAAGCAACTTGGCGAGACCTCTTCTCTACAGTAAATCAAATATATTTAGCTGGGTGTGATGGCATGTGCCTATAGTTCCAGTTGCTTGGAAGGCTAAGGTGTAAGGATCACCTAAGCCCAGCAGGTTGAGGCTGCGGTGGCTGTGAGCGTGCCACTGTACTCCAGCCTGGGCAACAGAGTGAGATTTCAACTAAAAAAAAAAAAAAGAAAGAAAGAAAAGAAAAGTAGAATGCTTTCTGAGTTCTGATACATATAAAATGTCTTTATTTTGTTCTTTTCATTGATAGTTTTACCGACTAGCAGAACTCTAGGTTCTCAATATTTTCTCTAATAACTGAAAACACTGCTCCATGTTTGCTAGAATCCATTAGTTGTTATGAGAAGTCTGATGCCCATTTGATTTATGTTCCCTTGTAGATAATATGTTCCACATGTACACCTCTCTTAACCCTTCAAAACGATATCAGAGTTTTCTGTGTATTTGTCCTGCTTGGCACCCAGGGATTCATTTCTATGTGAAGATTTACATTGTTTATATACTTTTTCAGCTGAGGAAAATTTCCCTTCTTTTATTTCTTAACTTTTCTCTTTCTTTCATTGAATAAATTTCCTCCTGCTGGAACTCAGAGTAAATTAATGTTAAATATGAATCTTATCTTTATTATTCTTAAGTATCCTTATATTTTTCATCTTTCTCCTTTCATCTCTGATCAATTTATCATTCATCTCCACTATGAGATTTTTTTTTTCTTCTGGCAATTATAATGTTACTTTCTAAGAATACTGTTTTGCTCTTTGATTGGTCCTTTTAATGGCAAGTTATTCATGTAATATTTATAGTAGCAACATCCTCTCAAATATCTTTGAAGATGTCAATTAATTTTTTTAAGCTTTCTTCTATTCCCAGAATTATGCCTGTGCCTGCTGGGGTCATTTGCACTGTTCATTTTATTTAATAAATAATCATTCTTACTGTGTGTCAGACTCTGTCCTAATTGGTTAAAAATATCAACTCACTTATTCCTCATCATAACCCTCTAAGGTAAATTTTATTATTACTCCCATTTTATGTATAAGGAAACTGAGACAGAGAGGTCATATAACTCACCCAAGGTCATACAACTAGTAAATGACCAAGATGTGATTTAAAGTCAGGCAATCCATTTCCAGAATCCATGCTCTTTCCCAGGATATTATACTTTATTCCACTTGGTTTTTCTTTCGTGCTATTGTATTTGCCATCTTATCAGTGATTCTTGGTTGTTTGTTTATATTTATAAGTGAAAAGCTATGTGGGTTAAGGGTCTGCTCACTGATGCATACAGCATTTTTCCCTTGGGAGTTCTATATCTGTGGGTAGGGCATTGTGATAGGCATTTTTTTGTGTTTGCAGAGGAGGGAGCAGTTAGGCAGGTACTGCCCAGGTAAGGACTTCCCTCTTAGATGGATGGCTACAGTGCCCAGGCTCCACCCTGGTCCTCAGTGGGGAGCAACTAATCTGTTTTTTGGAATACAATTTTTATTTATTTGATTAGAGCTTTTTTCTTTATAGAATATCAGATCTTTTATTGTAGAATGCAATTTTTAAATGATTTATCCTGCCTGTGTCTCCACAGCTCACTCCTGTTCTTGATGTTTGTTCTACAGTGGTTCCTGGGGAAGACAATGCTTTTCTCTGATGATTGGCCTACAATTTTGTCTGCGATTATTCTGTCCCTTTGATCCTATTCACTTTTAACATTATGAGTAATCCTCAAAGGTTAAGTCCAGTGAGGGTCTTCCTGTTTTCTTGCACTGATACGGTTTCCATTCTTCTTTGTAAATATCTCTTTGTATTCATTTTAATGGCCCCTGAGGTAGGTGCCTATGCTTAGTATACCACTTTGAGCCAGAGGCCAGGGACCATGTTTATCTGGCTCATTGTTGGGTCCCCAGTGCTTGGTTGTTGTTTTTGACCTTAATAAACACATGATAAGCTTATGCTAAATTATAAATGGAGTGTTGATTTGTGCTTTATAATTTTAGATCTCTTTATATTGGCAAGAGAGGGCATAAAATGGCATGAAATATTTAAAAATATTTACTCAAAAATATTTGAATAGAATTCGGAACTGTATTTACATTTGGCTGTCCCAAGGGTAACTTTACTTTAACTTGTCCGAAATTGCTTTCTTCTTAGACTGACCTTGCCCTAAATTAGCATTACTGTCTAACCAGAGGCCCAATTTAGGGATTTCCTCCTCTCTGTCCCTGCTCACATTTCAAATGTCATCAAGACCTGTCCATTCATGCTCCTAAATATCTCATGATTTGGTTTTATATTTGTTGTAGTTGGAATATGGTTTGTTTCCACCAAAACTCACGCTGAAATTTGATTCCCAGTGTGGTGGTGTTGGGAGATAGCACCTAGTGGGAGGTTTCTGGGTCATGGGGCTCCGCTCTCATGAATGGCTTGGTGCCGTTTCACAGTAATGAGTGGGTTTTTGCTCTTGGAAGACTAGATAGTTCCTGCTAGAGTGAGTTGTAGCAAATACAGGACACTCCTTGGGTATAACCTCTTTGCACATGTCCACTTCCTCTTTGACTCTCTTTGCATGTTATGACTCAACACAAAAGGCATCTGCAGATGCCAGGAGCATGACCTTGAACTTCTCAGCCTGCATAATTGTGAGATAAATAAACCTCTTTTCTTTATAAATGACCCAGTCTCAGCCATTCTTTTATAGCACCACAAAACGGACGAAGACACTATTCTTGATCTAACATTATCTCTAACTTAGTGCAGACACTCACCATTTTTAGACTGTTTTAGAACAATAGCTCCACGACAAGAGAGACATTGTCTTATCCACTGCTGTTATCTCTAGCATCTAAATTAGAGACCAATAGATTGTAGGCACTCTATTACTTATTGAATAAGCAGTCTCCTAAATGTGCTCATTTTCTTTCCCACTCAATTCATCCTCCAGACCACTGCCAGATTTACTCCAAAATGAGTATGATGCGCATTATGATCTAGTAGTTAGAGTGTGAGAACTATAATTAGACTAGGGTTGAATCACAGCTCTAACAGTTATAGAGGCCTTAGGAAGTTTTTTAAAGTGCTTTGTGCCTTGATTTTTTAATCTGTAAAATAGGGATAATGACAGTAACTAACTTCATATTATTTTTATGGGGACTTGTCACAAAGTAAATCACATTATAACACATGGACATGTAGCGTAATACCTGAAATAGAGCACATACTTTGAAAGTATATCGTCATACTGTGATCAACCTATCATCTCTCTGCTTGTAAGACTTCATTGACTCTCACTCTTTTATGTCTACAGATTAGACTATAAAATCTAATCTTCTTAGGATGGAAAACGGTGTCCTTCTCTGTCTGGTCCCTGTTTACCTCCGTCATCAACTCATGCCTCCACTGCCAAAAACGCTGCATTCCACGTCGACCCAACAATCCGTCCTTCCTAAAAATGCAACATGTTCTTGCAGCTCTGTGCTATAGTCCAAGTGATTACCTTTTTCTTGAATACAGTCCATCCTCTTCCTTATCCACCAAATTCTCATTTATTTAAGATCCAACTAAAACGTTATCTCACATGATGATAGAGTGAGTTGTTTCCTTCTCTGTACTGCTGTAGCGCTTTATACAGAGCTGTCTCATAGTTTAGAGAAAATTTTATTGCAGTCATTTATTTACTTACTTAAACAAATAATTACATTCTTCTATATTATTTAAGATTCTTTAGGCAAGGAATATAACTTATTTCATTTTATATTTCTTTCTTTCCTACTTAGCTTCTGGTATTGTGGCTGGCACATGTTTGTTGGTAAAAAAAAAAAAATTTACTGCTTAGGTGAATAAATGTCTTGCTTGCCTCAAATAAAATAACAGATACTATTACAAAGGTGACAAATACTGATGAATGTGACATTTTGAATCATTTGTTTGTGATGATACTGTCTCTTGTAAAGGCAAAATAAAATAATTATTTTTTGCTTATACCACGTTTTCTTCTGAGATGACATTTTAATTTAGGATTATCCTATTATTTTATTTGCTATAACCTCAATGTTATGAAGCCCCATCAATGGTTAGAATTTACCCTGCAATATACACATTAAAATTACAGTTGGAGTTGTCATGTAGTAATTATAATATAAGTATTTCCATTTGGAGGTGGGTTTAACAAATCTAAAAGTTTATTTTAAAATAACAACTTCATTCTTTCCTTGTATTTTCTGATTAAATAGTCAAGAAGACATAAATACCCTCCAATATTATAAGCAGTGAATTTATAGATCATAAGGTGATCTATAAATACAAAATAGACATAATGTAAAAAGTAAGAAAAATATTTTAATTGTATGGTATTAGCCAATATTTTAGGGAAAGATTAAAACATCATTCTTCTGTGGTACCTTGGTACATGTATGTATTTTACTTTAATCAAAGAAAATAGGCATTAAAAACGTAACTATTTTTAACATCCTAGCTTTTCAAAAGATATTTTGTAAGCTGATATGAACCTTATTGAAGTATATTTAAGATCTCTCATTTAGAGTTAAGTGGAGAAAGCAAAAGCAAAATTGTCTTTGCAGATGTTGAGAAGAAATTCATTGCAGGCAATCATCATTTAATACCCAGTACCGACTTTTTGAACAAGTGCTTTCTCTAAATGATAAATCAAATGTGTTGGCACTAACAATAATCTCTTAGAATATGAATGAGAAAAGCAAGAATATTAAAACAATAGAAACATTAACATAAAAAATCAGTCATTATAGTATAGCACAGCAAAAGAAATTGGGAAACTATTTTGGGTTTTTTATGGTTGATGTTATCACAGTCTACAGCGGGTACTATTGCTTAAAAAAGCTAGAATACAGATTGAGCTGTAAATATTTACCCATTTAGAAGTGTCATGTGTATAACAGTTGTCGGTATTGCTGAAACTAATGTTTAAAATGAAGGAATGGGAAATTTTGCAACCAACACCAAAAACAACAATTTTCTTAAGTACTATAGTGTCCCATGCTCTAGACAAATGAGACTATTTTCTAGATTTTGAACAAGCCGTATGTGTGTATTCCACCTCTCTTTATACACCTATATACTCCTTCTGCTGGCAGTGCCTACCCCTATCTCTGTGTATAGAGGCTTACTGTTCTCAAAGGCACAGCCGGAAAACACCTATTCAATCACATCTCTAGGCAGATATCTTTAATTTTGGAACATTTAAGACTTTACATATACTTTTGGGGTACTTGTCATAAACGCTTAAGTACATATACATAACATTTTACCTCTTAAAATGTTGTCGTATAATGTTTTTCATTTGATTTTTTAATTATAACCGTTTGGCAAACAGGAGCAGAAACAGGAAGAAACTGAGGCTTCTAAAGGTTTGGGCTACCAAGACAACCCCGTGTGTGAGTGAAGACCCAGGAATCTGCCTGCAAATCTGCTACTTTTTCTAGCATATCATGCTGCATCTTAAAACCTCTCATCTTCTCGTACTAGGTCGAATGTCACAAGAAGGCAGAAAGAAAAAAAAGTTAAATGATCTCTCTCAAAAATCTCCAAATCCTGACAGGTTTTACACTGATGTATGTAGTCCCCAAACATTTTCCACAAAGATTTAAACCCTAACTTTATCACTCATTGTTTATATTGCACATGCATCCAAATCTTGTCCTGGTTAATCTATATTCCATAAAAGAGACCCTAGCCTTACCGATAGACAGATTGCCAAGTGATAAAGGGCTTGGGAATGTGGTTAATAGCAAAGCATTTTAGTTCCACAAAATTCAGTGAGAACTCAACATAGATGTCCCTATCCAAAGAACACTATCTTGTGAACATTTTTGTTATATAGAAATTCTATTGTAAAAGGAAATTGAAATAACTTCATACCTATCCTAGCATATATGTTAACATAGGAATTTTAAACTACATTGTGCGCTGTTATCTGGTGGGTGTCAGAAGGATTTCTGATTTTGAAATTTCTTCCTTTCTCCTGCCTTCCCCTGCTACAGAGTTTTATGACACAAATGTGGCTTTGATCCTCTTCTTTACATTAATTCTCTTTGTACAGATATAAGCCTTTTTGTACTCGGCTTTGGTTTTATTTTTATTCCTATTATTAAAGGGGTCTTTTGGCTACCAGCTGCTTCTTTTCAGCATTTATGAGGATTTGGCAGTTATGTATTTTTTTTATTTCAGTGGTGGGGAGTCCAAAGCTCAGCTAAAGCTAGGGGTCCATCAGACTGTGTTTTGTGGGTGGATTATGCATGAGGCAGGTCCACACCCTGGCTCTGATTTCAGCTTTATGGGCCTCCTCTTGCCTCAGAGCCTGTAGAAAGTTGCATTCCCTGTACCTCCCAGAGCGGGTGTATGTAGCAGGAGAGACTAAGGCTTTAGGCTAAATTGCCAAATCCTATATTTGTACACCAGCAGGCAATAAGTGAAGAAGCTTAAGTATTGCATTCCTACTGTCTGAAGCCTGCAGACCCTGCAATCAAGCACCGAGACCATATTCTGAAACAATTGTGTCCAATGATGGTTTATTATGGAAAGAGTCGGTATTGCTAAGGATGCTTGCCAATAAAACAAAGTGAAAAACAGGATCTCTTCATAATTTCTACTCCATGAGCCACAATTTTGTAGATGATAGCTGAGCTCTTATTCAGATTTCAAAAACCACTTTGTGCACTTATGGGCCATTCATTCACACAGGGCCCAAGATGGAGGGATCCTCCACAGGCAACAAGCAGCATCAAGCAGAGACAGCTGCCATTGCTAAGCCCATCCCAAGCCGGCCTCATGACCTCCTCTCCCCAGCAACACAGACAACCTCTGGAGATTGAGTTAAGCGTGAGGTCCAAACAGCAGCTAGGGCTAATGGTTTACCTCTTATTTTGGTGTTCAAGTTGGGATTTATCATCCTGCAGAATGATTTTATAGACACCTCTGAGTCAATCCTTTATTTCTAAATCAGAGCAGCACAGTAACCAGCAGGTTTGACAACAGGTAAACTTTTGTAAGTGCCAGCTGGCCTCACTAAGAAATTATACTCACTGGAAAGCATGTGAGCTACATTTTCTCATCACCTCTGGCAGATATTTGTTTACAGATTTCTGTGAACTTTCCTCTTAGTCAAGAAATTTGGCCAGAGGCAGCCTGTTTGAAATATTTACACTCATTTATACTGCACTTTCCTGAAAAAATATTTTCTCTCAAATAAATCTGTGTAAACAGTCATTCTGATTTTGGATTTGAAAGCAATACTTTCATGGCCTTCCCCGAAATTTTAAACATCCCTAATTTTTAAACATCCCTAGTTTTGAGCTTGTAGAATTTTTAAAAATTCATTCAGTCAATCCAATTTTGGTTATGAGCTAATCATCACTATGTATGGTATAACTAAGGAAGGATATATTCTTTTTGTGCTGAGGAGTTGAAAATATAACTCAAAGTGTAAGATAGGTACAAAGTAAATGAGGGGAGAACAATTAAAAACCAATGCCCCCCTCAAAAACAAAAATAATTATTTTTACTCTGTTAATCAGTGCTTGGATAAAATGTATTAAAAATTTATAAATAAGATTGTTAGAAAGAGGTGAGATTGAACCTGATTCCTAATGGACTCAGATTACTGAGGACCCTTTTTTTAACTAGACAAGAGGAGGACCATAGGCAAAGTCTTGGAAATGGGAAAAATCAGTATGTGCACATTTGAAAAGAAAGGACAGTCATTTGATTAAGGGATAAACAAGAAGAGATTCCCGAAAAGTATAAGAAAGTATCATTGGAGAGGTTTGTTTGGTTGGATTCCTTGATATTATTCTCCTTCTATGACCAACATCTGTGGTGTCTATAAAGGATTATAAAATATTTCATCCCAGAGTTAACTTTGCTCTCTTGGGACTGGTTGTCAAGGATCCTGCATCTGGGTTCATCATGAAAGAATAACATTATCGATTGATGATATCTGCCTTGGACAGGGAAAGGCCAGCATATCCAGCATTTGCATTCCATCATATATTTTGGCATTTGATTAGAATCATTATAACATTTAGACATACTTTGTTTCTCCAACTTTT
This sequence comes from Carlito syrichta, assembly GCF_000164805.1. Taxonomy (NCBI): domain Eukaryota; kingdom Metazoa; phylum Chordata; class Mammalia; order Primates; family Tarsiidae; genus Carlito; species Carlito syrichta. Next base: position 17,366 of record NW_007233484.1, on the reverse strand, counting down.
AAAAAATCAGATGAAAACAGAGTTAGTATTCACCAGAATGCATCATTATACTATATCGGTTATTTATAGCTGTCATTCGTTCAGATAAGATGGGCTTCCACTCTAATTGGCCATCGCCTGTGTTGGTCTGGTTGTGAACTATTTTGAATTTCAGATCATTTCTGAATCGGAATATCTGTCAGATATCTCCAAAAAGAAGTTGAGTCCCTTGTAGGTGGTGCATACAGTATAAAATTCTTATGAATCCTCACAGTGACCAACTCAGTGAAAAGCATATGGTAGATGCTCCATAAATACTTCGCAAGTGTCATTTAATTAGATGGTAAGAAGTAGACACATTCTGCACTGGCAGAATACGACTATCATTGGTCTCATTTCACTCTGTAATGAGCTGTTTACCTAGCCTAATGACCTGAGAGGTGCTTTGGTTATTTTCACAGCTGCAAAAAGTCAGATTAAAGAATGGACTCAGGGAGGGTCACAGCAACTCATGGAGAAAAGAATGGTTAGAATGCCTATACCCAGTTTGATACACACACACACACACACACACACACACACACACACACACACACACACCCCTTTCCTGTCTCAACCTGCAGACCTGCTGCCAAACACGGTTTAGAAATGGAGAGAGGAGGTTAGACTCTCAGATTAGGTAGAACATTTCTACCCTTCACCCTGGAGCAAGGCTGAATTGTTCCTTTAACCAATTCACAAAGGGCTTCAACTAATTTAGACTGAGATTTCATAATAGTTCCTCACTTGATTAGATTTAGTTTCCCATGAAAATAGATGCCTTTCTGCTTCCTTTTACTCAAAATTATTTCCAAAAAAAAAAAAAATTAAAGCAACCGATACATACTTTTTATATGCTAAAAATAAAGGGTAATTCTCAAAACAATGTTATTTCTCCTTGGCATTTGTGTCTTTGAAATATTCTTGGGATTATTACACCTTCTCTGTGGCCATTTTTAGCAAACTTTCCATCATTCATTGCCTATATTTTCCTTAACGTCAGTCCCTTGAGCCTTTAGTTTTCTGTCTTGATTTTCCTTGCGCCCATTTCAGTTCTTCAAATTGTAGATGGAGTTAGGGTCACTGACCTGAGACCCCATTTCTTTAGAAGAAAAAAATAAACTTTCTTCCTTGTTGTTCTGGGAAATCATGCTTAGGCTCTTGCCCAAGGTCATATTGTCAAGTTAGTGTTATTCTGTATCTATGAGCAGGAGACTGACATGTCATGAGACATGTACCAGGGGATATTGTCAAATGTTAGTAATGTGGACCCCTCAAACATTGAATTTGTGGTAATTGGGACATGGACTCCATTAGTACATCTGTGCAGTATAATGATGGTTTTATCAAATAAATTAATGGCAGAAACAAGTTAAAGGGGAAATAAAATATTTCAGGAACATTAAATTTTTCAAAATTCTTGATACTTTATATAATTCCTGTATGCAAATCTGGATTTGATTACTCACTGATTTAAGTAACAGAGTTTTATCCAATGTTAATTTAAATTGCTAATAAGTTAGTTACCTGTAAACAATAGCATTGCATATCTTCAAGTTTAAATAATTTGGACTTCTTGCTAATTTAGGAATGAGAATTTTCCCACTAGTCTGCATTATAACTGAGAAGGAACAAGGAGACAAAGTAAAACTTCTCTATGAAGTTCACTGGGAAATGTATGAAATTCCCAGCACAGAGGAAACAGACATTTTCCCTCAATGACCAACAGTGAAAGCAAAACTCACTCACTAGCCTAAGTGTAGAAGAAGCCAAGTAGTCACAACATGGGATGGAAAGACCAAAGAAAGTGGTTTCTTTCTTTCTTTTTTTTTGAGTTGGAGTCTCACTCTGTCGCTCAGGCTGGAGTGCAGTGGCACGCTCACCATCACCGCAGCCTCGACCTGCTGGGCTCAGGTGATCTTTCTGCCTCAGCCATCCCAGTAGCTGGAACTACAGGTGTGTGCCACCATGCCCGGCTTATTTTTTTTTTTTTTTCTTTTTTAAAATTTATTGTGGAGACGAGGTCTCGTCAAGTTCCCCAGGCTGGTCTCAAACCCATGGGCTCAGGCAGTGCTCTCACCTCGGCCTCCTAAAGTGCTGGGATTATGGGCATAAGCCGCTGCACCCAGCCTGGAAGTGACTTCTATTTTTCACAGTTGTGCCATGCTCTCTTACTCTGTGACACATAAAAATTGTAAAATACCTCAGTGAAAAATATCATGTTAAATACCATTAACATATTTAAAAAGTAAAATCACTTTCAGAATTCTTTTCCAATCTTACATGAGTCCTTTGAAGAAATGGGTTTCCCCCGGAGGTAAGACAAAGTTGGAATTTGAGAGTGTTGTGCTCATTGTTTTTCTTTTTCTTTTTGAGTCAGTGTCTCATTCTGTCACCCAGGTTGGAGTGCAGTGGCTCTATCATGGTTCACCGTAGCCTCAGCCTTGTGGGCTCAGGCAATCTTTCCACTATAGTCTTCCAAGTAGCTGGGACTACAGATATGCACCACCATACCTGTTTTTTTTTTTATTTTTCCTTTTTCTTTTTCTTCTTTTTTTCTCTTTTTTTCCCTCTCCTTCTTTTTTCTTTTTCTTTTCTTTTTTTTTTTTGAGTTGGCGTCTCACTCTGCCACCCAAGCTGGAGTGCAGTGGCATACTTTTTTTTTTTTTGGTATAGATGCGGTCTCACTACGTTCCCCAGGCTGGTCTTGAACACCTGGGCTCAAGCACTCCTCCCGTTTCAGTCTCACAAAGTGTTGGGATTATAGGTGTGAGCTATAATACCCAGTCCCAATTTTTTAAAAAAGAGAAATTGAGGTCAAGTCGCTTAAAATTCTCTCTTGCCACAAGGTAGAAATTTATTAAAAGTATTATAAGATATAACAGCTTCTATAATTTTTAGATGATTGCACAGAGAAAATTTAGCTGGTCAAGTATAGTAGTACTTTTCGTATTTCACAATACATTTAAATATTAGCCAACATCCTGCAGAGTATTAGTGTTATAGGGAAGTAACAGAAAGTCTCTTAATTTAGCCTGCACAAAGAAGGTACATTTATTTTAAGATAAGGAGTATCTTCTGAGACTGAGACTAAGGCCTTAGAAAATAATTATAAGCATGGTAGAATGTTTAGGATGTAGTAAACTGGACAGGCTGTTATTTTAGCTTCTTATCTGCTATAACAAAACTCTCAAAATTGGAGAATTAACCATCATTATTATTTTAGATCTGCATTTCATCTGAATCTATGATTGATATTTAATAAAGACTGGCTTAAGCATTCAGCTTTTACTTCTTCCCTCTGTTAAGTATTTAATGATCTGTAAATAAGCACTTGAGAAAGTGCTACCTAAAAGGACCCTGTGCTCTTTTGCAACATGAAAAATCTTTGTGTAATGTGAATGACTCACCCTGTGATTTATTTGTTTGCTAATAAGATGTTTAGGCCTGCCTGGTGAGCATTCTGTCCAATAAGGTGGAAGAAGAGGTCATATTCTCCTACAGAAAGGTGTTGCCTCCTCTACATTCCAGTGATGTTCCTCTTGTCTTTTTTTTTTTTGATGCAGTTCTCACTTTGTTGCCTAGGAGGAAGTGCAGTGGCATGATCACAGGTCACTGCAGCCTTAACCTTCTGGGCTGAGGCGATCCTCCTACCTCTGCCTCCCAAATAGCTGGATGACAGGTGCACATCACCACGCCTGGCTAATTTTTTTATTTTTTGAAGGGAAGAGGTTTTGCTATGTTGCTCAGGCTGGTCTAGAACTCCTGAGTTCAAGCAATCCTCCCACCTCAGCCTCTCAAAGTGGTGGGATTATAGGCGTGAGCCACGGTGCCCAGCCTCTTCTTGTCTTTTTTGAAGAGAACATCTGACAATCTGAAGCCAGGCCTCTGGGGCTATAGAAACCTTGGACATTTTATCTGTTTTCATTGTCTTTGCTCCTGCTTCATTCCTTTTTCTCACTTATAGACTTTCTCTGCTTTTTTGACTCCCAATCACTTTTCCATTCAAGAGGCTAGTCACACCAAGAATAGAATGAAATCTCTTAGTTCTACTTCCCAACTCTCAGATATTTTCTTCCACAAAGGGTTAGAGGATGGTAGAGTCCAGAATACTTCCCAGAAAAAGAGAGCTTGGGCAGATGACACAGCAGGGCCTCTCATAGATAACTGAGCTTGGGTGTGGGCAAAGGTTTGTCAATTACCTAATGTGGTTTCTCTAAGACAGTCTTTTTCAACTGCATTTTCTCAAATGAGTCTTTGAGAGTAGAGTTTAAGAATATCAGTTAAATGCTTCCCTGATGATTCTTATGCACTCTGAAGTTTGTTCTAGAATGTACTCTCGAAAAGGCTCTGTGAAAAGACAGAATTTCAACCTAAGCATTTAACATACCAATCTGAGGGAGTTGTTAAACATTTGCTTTTCTTAGAGTTCTGGGACAGCTTGCATCCTTCAGTGAAGTTGGACATTGGGTTCTGTATCTTACACTCTTGGTTCTGTGAGATCAGCAGTAAATGCAAGCACCATGGTAGGGTCCGAAAGTCTTGGTGGGCATAGCTGATGGTTTCTAATGAAGTGCAGTTAGCTTGTAAGAAATTATTCATTGAGGGTTGGGCACAGTGGCTCATACCTGTATGAGATCAGCCTAGGCAACTTAGCGAAACTTCCTCTATAAAACTAAAAAAAAAAAAAAAAAAATTAGCTGGGCATGATGGCATGTGCCTGTAGCTTCAGCTACTCTGGATGCTGAGGTGGAAGGATCACCTGAGCCCAGGGCTGCTGTGAGTTGCGATCATTGTGATTGTGCCGCTGCACTCCAACCTGGGTGACAGAGTGAAACCCCAGCTCAAAAAAAAAAAAAAAAAAGGAAACCATTCACTGAGTACAAGTGGTTATTGAATACTGTGGGGGGTTTTTTTGTTGTTTGTTTATAGATTTTAATTTAATGTATTTTTAAAAACCTGATATCATTTGGAGTCACAGCAGAAGTTTATTACTAAGGGTGTGCTCATCAATGGCTATGAAATTAGGAAGACTGTTTAAGTTGACTGTCTTTATTGGGACCTGCTAGCAAAGTAAAAATATGTTAACACTTCTCTCCAGTCCTCTCCCTAGACCTTTTAGGCATAAGAGTAAACAAACAAGAACAATTTATCACTTCATTAGAAACAGGAGAAGAAAAGGTACCTCATTTAAAGCATCAACTATATGCCAGATACTGTGCTAAGGTATTTTGTGTGGGTTACTTCATTTAATACTTATAACCCCATGAGGTTATAAGCTATTATTATTTCCAAATTAAGCAGAGGATCCTGAAACTTGCAAGATTAGCTCCAAATCATACAGAAGGTGTTGGGGACTGGGCATTGAATCCAGCTGGAAATAATTCCAATGTCTGTGCCTTTTTATCATATTATGTCAACATTAGAGTAGCAGCTATTCGTAAACTCTTGTCTATTATTCTTTAAGGAGCAGTTCACATCTCTGGCTTTCCTTAGAATTTTTTTCTTTGCTCCATACGTTTGATACTTATGAACATATGTTATCATTTTGGAAAAACATATGTGAAATTGAGGTACCTGGTGCCATGGGTGGTAGATCGCAATTTGGTACTGCCTGCCTGCCTTTCTCTTTCTTTCTGTCTCTCTGTCTCTCAATCTCTCTCTGCCCCCTTCTTTCTCTCTCCCTCCCTTCCTTCCTTTCACATAAAATTAAGATGCATCTTAAAATTGATGTGATCTTAGATTCAATGAAGTAGGGTGTAGGCTACTTTGATATTTAAAAGCCTGGATGTGTCTGTGGCAGAACTAGTTAGGGCTCACCAAATATCCACATGCTCCTCTACTGTCTGCAGCTTCTCTGCAATTCAATTGGGCCCATGTGGCTAGTTCTGGCCAATGGATCATGAACAGCAGTGACACGTGTTCTCCAGAGCCAAAGTGGTTCAACGCTGGTGTACTTCCACTATTCCTCTTTCCCTGCCACAGCAAAGTTGGGAGCCAATAGGTATGAAATACTCATTTACTTCATAGGCTTGCAGTAATATATACTCACCTGACAAGTGGACCATGAAGACTCCTTCTGCTGGGTTCTGACTAAGTGAAGACTCATTACTTGACAGACCTGACACTTCAAGTAGTGGCCCTGGGGTGCTGCTCTCCCTCGTTCCTCTTCATCTGTGGGCTTTTCAGTATCTGTGCACTCAGCTAAACTTTCCTTCATTCCTTCACCATACCTGGCCTGGGGATGGGGGAGAGGTAATCTTAGAAAGGGGAACACAAAGAAAAGCATTTGTTTTCTTGTCTCCAAATGTTTGATGAGCTTTGAAATATTGGGCTGTTCCTCCAAGATGGAAATCTTCGGGCACAGGTCCGCTGCCTTCTTGTGAAGACCTTAGGACTGGCTGAACCCCAGAACACAGTAACTGAGGCTTTCCTGGGAGTTCTGTTCTTTTGAGAATGCAATTCTGAACTCACTTTTTGTATTGTCTCAGGAAAATCCTGTTTGTGAAAATGCCTTATGGTATCTCCCTGAATCTGAAAAAGTGAAGAGAAAGACTCTTTGCTTTGATGTAATCAGATTCTCTGGAATTTAATCCTATATCCTATTTATGGCTGAGCTAGCCATTCAAAATTAAAATGAACCTTTCATCCATGTGTATCAAAAATGGGCATTTATCAGGATTATACGATTTTGCAATCCATCTGAATACGTAACCAGAATTTGTTTTCCTTCTGTTTCACTATGTAATTACCATGCAACAATAACAAAAGTGACATGTTTGAAGAACAGATAAAATGCTGTAAATTGGCCAGTAATGGTGATATTTCCTCATCTTCTGAAAAACCCATTTATTCTCTCTCTCAACAAATCAAGGCATTGTCAGCCCATACTCATCTTGTGGCCAGAGGGGCTCCACCAATTTCTGGATGTAAGTGAGTCCTGGAATGCAGATGAGGCCGGCTAACGAAGGCTTTCAGCGCAGGCAGCTGGTCTTTGCTTGCCTCAATTTCTAAATCATCCATAATGGGGCCAAGACCTCCCAAGCACTAAAAAGAGCGAGCTGACATGCTGGACAAACTGTTAATTTTTTCCTGAAGAAGCTGCTATATTGCACATCTGTCACTGCAGCGCAGACAATTACTCACTGAGTCGGGGAAAAAAAATCTGCCGCTTGTTTCTAGCTGAGTTGTTAAGGGACCTTAATGGAGAAACACAATGGCGTGGGAGTCACAACACGCTGGTTTCCTGTGTGCTGGGCAATTGTTTCCTCATTTTGGAAGGCTGTCCTGGGATATTAAAAGATGAGAAGTAGACTAAGGTGTATTTTAAAAAATGGAAAGGATTTAGAAGAGGGACAATTAAAGGACAGATGTATAAAGATGTGGATCAAGAATCAAGCCTTGCTGATTATGGACCACTGTACTTAGTGCTGAGAGCCCAAAGACACGAAAGACAGGCTATTAGAAATACCGTGAATTTGCACTTGATAAATTTCACATGGTTAACATGTGCTCCCAAGTGTTTCACATCCATCGAAAAGCTATCTTAGGAATTTCATGCCTCCTATATGTGGATTATTGTATTGTTTCCATAATGAATTATAGCCATCAATAAGGCACTTTGGAATTCCATATTAGCTACACAGACACCTCACAGAACTTTAGGATTTGTTGTTGCTGTCTTTTCTAAACTCATTTGCTCATCATGACAATGATATGCTGGCATTTGAAGAAACTCACTTTGAGATGGAAGATCTGTTTGCTTTTGGAAAGCATGTATTGAGTTAGGGTATTATTTCTCATTCTTTCGGCTTTTAAAGACAATTGCTTTCAGGAAGAAATTAAAGTTTTTTAGAAATCTAATAGGAAAATGCCAAAAGAAAATAGTTTTGGCTGTTTTCCCTTTACTCGGGATAATATTATACTATCTCTACAATCTGCTAGGAGAAAAATCAAGCATTATAAACACTCTTAAAATACTTGCAATTTATTTTGGAAGTTCAAACTGAGGGGAAAACATGAAGAAACACAGAAAATAGCTTTTGATTGGTGCCTAACTTCATCCTTGGAAAATTATGAGGTAAACACAGGACATGCTAATATTGCAACAGGAGTGAGGTCTGTGGATCTGAGAATGATTTAAATTGTCTGACAGTTCAAAGACAGGAGACAACTCTAATGTACAGATAAAACTAAAAGTGGCAATAGTAGATCATACTCCTGGCAGTTAATGGCACTGTCTCGCTAGAGACAAATCTGGATCTACTTAAAATGTCAGGTGTGTAAAGTAATGAGTCTTTGCTTAGTAGGAACCAAGCAGAAGGAGCCTTCATGGTCCACTTGTCAGTTGAGTATGTATTACTGCAAGTCTGTTAAATAAATGAGTATTTAATACCTATTGGATAAAAAAAAATCCACTTACTTTAACAACGCTTAGTTTTTGGGAAAAAAGATACAATTTAATCAACATAAACAGTGAAATGCCTCTTACAGACTCAAACAAAACTCAACACTCTAATGTGTATTACAAAACATTAAAAATATCCAAGCAGGTTTACGAGAGGCACAACTTTCCAGAAGGAAATGGAATGACTGTAACACATTTGACTCTGATTGATCCTTTAAGTGGTCAGAGAGAGAGAAAGTGTACCCGCCTACAATCATGGAATCCTTGAGTAAAAAGAAACCTTAAGTCAGTTACTCTAGCCTAGCTTCAGAAAACAAAAACAAAAGCAAATAAAAACAAGAAAGTGTGGTAGAACAGCTCACAATCAGCTGTGAATAAATGTGTGAGTCAAATATATTTGCCATTTTTTGGTATACTTTTTTTGAGATATTAAAATTTCGCGGGCTTAAAGATAACAATGAATTTAGCTGCACTATTAAATGTTGATTGTCAAAGGGTAGTCATTAAAATTTTTTTGAAATACTTTCAACTTTATTTTTTATTATTTCTTTTAAGAGGGAAACATTTAAAGCACAAAGACAATGACTCCTTATAAATAATATTCTTAAGCGTTGTCTTATTCTCTCATTCTGTGCTGTACTATTAATATTGCTTTCTACCAAAAGAAAAAAACAAACTTAAAAAAATCTAAAAGATTCTTTGCTAACAATTTTATTTTCAATACCAATTTAGATCATCTTTTCTTTTTGAAAGATAAAATACAGGTAAAAATGGTTTTAAAAAGCATGTTGAGAGTAGCTTTTTCTCTTTTATGAAATATCTGCTCAAAATGAAATGTTCTGAAGAGAAGCAATTGTCAGTTCAATTAATTACCAGAATACCAATTCACAATGTTAAAATAAACATATTAGTAAAATGCAGTATTTTGCAATTGTGTCTGTATACCGCACATATGTGCTCTTAAATACACCTACATGTATACATTATGCATATCTTTAACCCTACTGTGTTAATTTCTGTTTGATAACCACAGTATGAGTTATACAATCTATGTATTCAAATGCTGAGACCAATTTATTGGCAAATTTTAGTTAGCAATGAATTTTCTTTTTACAAGGCTGTCATATAATTTAAAATAAAAGCAAACCAATTAAACGTTGTATCTGGAAGAAAGAAGGAAAGAAATGAGTCCAGTATACAGTCTGGTCAAGATCAAGTATAACAAAAATTTTTTTAATGGTCAAATTGCTAATGTAGTCATGCTCTACCTCTCTTGGATATTGCAGAGAATGGATAATTTGCATAGTAAAGGAAGAGACCTATGAACACAAAAATTTGTAGCACAACCAATAAATTTTCTATGAGGCCACAGATACTATAGAATAGAGAAGTGGCTTCACGAGGAAGCAGAAGAAATCTTACTAACTTTTTCAGAATACACTCTAAATCATAGGGTTCTCTAGGCATAGTTACTGGCAAAAATTAACTGTAACTATACATAAAGCATAAACAAGCGGATTTCTTTTTAAAAAAGACATTGAATTTACATAAAAAATCTCACACTTTCATTGTGAGCATTTATTTCACCAATTAAGTTTAGGTACAACTACGTTTAGACCAGAACATCAGGTCTGCCATGATTTTTCTTAAAGACCAAATGTTGAAAGCGTGTCAGCGTAAGAGTATGAGGTAACCTTGAGATGTTGTCACTTCTCTACTTTGAGTGTTGAGCCATATATTCTGTATGGTATATATATTTTATACACTTAAACATCAACAGAATATTTTAAATCCTCTTTGAATTATGCGAGGGCTCTTGGTGTCAAGATTAAGAACTTTCTTCTATTTGCAGAAAATATAAAGATGAATTTTGGGGGGAATTAGAGGAGCTAAGTGAACATCTTAGAGGGGTTACTGAGATTTTTTTTTTTTTTTTGAGTTGGAGTCTCACTCTGTCGCCCAGACTGGAGTGCAGTGGCCGCTCCTGGCCACCACAGCCTCGACCTGCTGGGCTCTGGCGATCCTTCCGCCTCAGCCTTCCAAGTAGCCGGAATTACAGGCATGCACTACCACGCCCGACTGATTTTTGGATTTATTGTAGAGATGAGGTCTCACTGCCCAGGCGGGTCTTGAACCTCAGCCTCCCAAAGGTGCGGGATTATAGGCTAAGCCACCGAGCCCGGCTCACTGAGATTTTTACCTATCCAGAATGGCAAAAATAAAAAGCACTGATAAAGACTGCAATATTTAAGGAGGGCGCATACCAGTTTGGTATATATACTGCTCCTCTTCACTACTTACCGCCATTAAAAAATGGAAAAGTGAGAAAGAGTAGCCCAGTTCTCAAGAGTTTGGAACCAGCCTCACAATGACCTGTTTGTTCTCAGTGGCTCAAAATTTGGCTTTTCAAAATTCTAGGATTTTAGAAGATCTTCAGGCAATGGAATAAAAAAAGAAACCACCAAATTTTGAATAAATTCTAGAATACAATACACTATCACAAAGAAATATTAAAACCTGCATACAATCTCGTCCATTTTCCCCCTTATATAGATATTTAGAACAAATCAGCTAAAAAAAATGGCAAATTTCTAAGTAGCAAACTTTAGCCAAGGTGAATGCTTCAAGAGCATCTTATCTGGTAGCCTATAGTACCCTAACCAACCTCTTCTCTTAGCACAATAGCCGAGGAAAGGAGATAATTCTTAAGAAACATGCATATTTAACAAACCATGAAAGCTTTCAAATAGCAGGTTGATCTTCTTCTCCCTAGTGGGCAGTGTTTTCTTTAGGGGACCACCTGAGAAAGGTCTGTTACATGCATAAACCTCTACTACCTTTTAAAAACTCTCTTGGGAATTGGCAAAATTTAAAAAACCCATTACAAAGGTGATTCACATGTGCTCTCTCACTCTTTACTCAACCAATAAAGGCCATTGTAAAGAGAATAATAATAGTTATTAGTTCTTAATAGTAAAGGTGAAATCAAATCAAGATCTTCTAAATTAAGAACAACAGAATCTCTGAAACTATGAAGCAAATTATTCAGAAATAACTCAATACTAGGCACATAAAAAATGATTTGTTTTGCTAGGTTTTACAACAGCTTGGATTTTAGAAAGGGCAAATCAGTACCATTCACGTCTTTTGTTCACCTTGTAAATGGGTTGGGCCATTGCCAGAAATCTGAGTTCTTGGGAGACCCCATTTAACTGCTCAAATAAGTTGAGTCAATATTCTAATAAATTACTCCAATGATTATAATTTAAAATCAGTTCACTAAACTTGAGTTGATCTTAAAAAAAATATCAGTCTTTGGGAAGAGAGAGGTAGAAGTTAGTCTAGAGTGATAGAATTTACAGTCCAGTCACGGTGAATTTAAAAAATACATTATTCTTTCAGTAATTATTTTATGTTCTAAATGAGGTAAAATTTATAAAATCTGCATTAAAGTAATGTTGAGGGCACTCTGGTGATAGCAATGGTGAGGTTTATTTTTGTCAGGACGTCCAAGGGAAACATTAATTGCTGTTTGTCAACTGTGAACTTCACACTACATTGTTCAAGGATAGAAAATTAATGTGTATCACTCTGCTAGAAAATCCTCACAGAAAAGCCAAACTCAAGGAATATGAAATTCTCAAGCCTTTCAAACAAAGATTTGCTTAGGACTTCATTGATGTGGAGATAGGTATTTTGGGATACAACAAATAGGGATGATATGATACACACTTTCTTGCCTATCCCATGCTAGCAACTTGAGGGTGTGCTCACATTTGCCTGGGCATCACACACATACATGAATTAAGCCTAGCATTAGAAAGTATTGACAAATGAGATTAAAATAAATAAGAAAAATGAGCTGTTCTTTATATCTAGAAGCAGCTGGAAATCACTGAAAACATGTAAAGGGTAGAGGTTTTCGCTTTAGCACCATGAATTGTGATGAAATCCCATTTCTGTCACTGTGGCAGGACTATGTGCAGTTAGGAAGCTAGTAGAGTGATGAGTCTGAGGCAATGTGCATATTTGCTTCGAAAACAGAAGCCACACTGTAATTTTATAATGGTACATAGTGAATAAAAATTGTAAAACATTTCCTCTTTGCTTTTCTTCTTAGGCAGATTTTCCTGCATTGGGTGTAGTAGCTGCAGGAGTGCTTTTTGGTAAGGGAAATCCAAGTCCTAATCCTTTTGGCCTCTGCATAGCTTGAATTGGCTCGGAGATCCCCTTGCCATCTCGTCCAAGGCCTGACCCAGGCGTCCAGCCCATATTCTGAAGCATTCGGTTTCCAATGTTGTTTTCAAGGATTGGCTGGGCATTTTCACCTACAAATCCTGAAATGATCAAATGACAACATCTATTACTTAGTATGGTCACAGGTAAAGGTCTTCTTAAACTATGGAAATCATGTTCTCCTAAGTCTTTTAATTTTTTTCCCCCATCAAGATGCCAGAGAGGGTTGTTTATGCATTTTTGGATTCATCTTTAGATATCTGTTATTAAGGGAGCAATGGAAGAATGACCTTGCTTAGAATTTCAGTTCTACCACTTTGTGGCAGGTTAAGTTATTTAACTTCTCTGGGATTTTGTCTTCTCGTCTGTAAACCTGGCATAGTACAACATACACTGTAGAGAACTGTAGAATCAGGTGAGATCAATATGTAAAGAAAGTTCTCGGTGAATCATAAAGTACTCTAGAAATGAATTTGTTTTCATTACCATGCTAGCCTTTTGGATAATTCTGAAGATCACCAACTTATACCATAATATGTTACATTTGCCCAGGACCTTGACATCCTGAATTCCTAGGAATTTACTTTCTTATAATTCTTTCCCTGTTATTTTTCAGTCAGTAACATATGCATTGTTTAATTTCCTTCCTCTTTCTCCTTCCATGGCCATGTTTTAACGACTATAACATCAGGTAGTAGGAAAAAAAAAGAATATTGAAGTTATGTGTGTATATTTGTGCGTGTGTGTATGAAACAGTTCTATTTTTCTCTCTCTCGCTTTCCCTTTCTCCCTCCTCTCCCCACCTACTTTCATTCCTTATTTGAACAGGAGATTGGCTAATGCTTAACATGAGATTTAAATATAGCTGTTGTTTTCCCTATTTTCTTGACGAAAACAATTAAGAAATGTATCTGCTTTAAGCATTTTCTCTTTGTTAACATTTTCAAAAATAGACCTTTAATTTACATTTTCTTGTAGGTCCTTATAGAAAAAGTAGAGCATATATACTATACATTTGGTTGTAGGGAAAAACTTGGAAGTACTAAGTATCCAAAGTCAAACGACTGAGAAACTAAAAAATGTCATTAAAAAAAAGGTCAAGAAATCTCAAGCACCTGACCTTTCCCTCAATTGCAGCCTTAGGCTTGGTCTGTCTGCCCCAGCTGTGGTCCAGGTTGCCTCTCCCCAATTGGCTATTTCCCTCTAGCAGCAGGTATTAGATTATGGTATAGGAAAAGCAAATATAGCAAATATGGAGCTAACTAGATACAAGCAACCAGAACTCTTAATTACCAGAGCATTTCTTGTGATGACTCCCCTTTTCAGAAGAAAGTGATTATCCAACAAGTTAATATTGGAGATTATGTAAGGAAAAAAAGGAGTTAAAGTATCCTAAAATAACCTTTGTTTTAGAGAGAACATAACTAAAGAGAGTCCAATCTCTGACAACAGGACTCAAATTTACAGGGATATAGTGTTTGACCACTACTCTCTCCATAAGCCTCCAGGGATGGAAATATCATACTTTTCAAATATCAGGATGCCTGTGGTGTACCAGTTCCATCCTGGGTCTAGAATATTTTTGCTCTGAAATGTGGCCTGTGTCTTCCCAGGCAAAGGTTGAAATGAGCAGCTGTTGACATGACCAGTCGCTGCTTTCAAAGGCTTGTGAATCAGCTGTCTCAACACCAACCCACCTCTCCTCTCACCCCATCCCTTTTCCAATATCATCAATTTTTCCTCCCTGACTCAGGATTAGGACAAGCATCTTCTTGCCTTACCCCCAAAAAGGTTGGGACCCTCTGTCCTATGTCTTCATCGGGACTATGTTCAGGATGGTGATAGATACAGGCATCAATAACAATAACAAAAATATTAACTATGGAACTCCAGAGCATAGTAGTGTTCTATTTCTTGGCCTGGGTGGTGGTTACACAAACAATCAGCTTATTATTGTTCTTTAAACTGTACATATGCTTTTTTGGTGTATTTCAGAGTAAAAAAAGAAAACAATAATACAAGATATGCCAGTGTTGAACAGATAATATATTTAATCTGATAATTTGTAACTGACACTGTGGGAAACAGCAAATGAGTTGTTCCCTGTGATTCTTTCTTGTAGAACAAGAAAAGTCACAAAGGACTAGAGATGAGTTTTAATATCTATAACTCTCTGATTTACTATGGTGTAATCATCAGTTGATTTCCAAAGCTCCTTATTGAACATTTTAGTTTTATCAATCTTCAATAAAACTTAAGACTGAGAACAGACTATATGATTGCTATTTGCTAAATCTGTTACAGGAAGTAAGATCCGGGTTACCACAATAATTGGTTGGCTTTGGACTTACCAAATGGATTCTTGAAATAAATACTTTAACATGAAACAGAAAAAAAATCTCTAGCTCCTGCCTCTGGAGTGGCAACATCTGACGCCAAATAAAAATTCTTGACTATCATCATTAGTGCTTCAGAAGGACAAAATATGTATATGGAGATTATCGATATATATATATGTCTGAGAGAGTGAGAAAGCAAGAGGGAATAAACCAACGAACCTTGGTCACAAAAACAAAGAAAAGCCTTTTGTCAAAAATCTTGCTTAATGTAACTAAAAGCAATTAAGATTTTTATTTTGAATGATGATTATGGTGGCACCAAGGCACATCTCCAAGATACGTAATTTTTTCTTTTCAGCTGCTGATCAGGTATGGCAGGTTAAACAATGCACCAGCATTCTGTCTCATATCCCTGATTTTTCAGTGATTGCCCTGAACTAATTTCATCCATAAGCTAAAATCAGATCAGAGGTCTAATGCTGCTCTAGGCTATACATCTGTCTACTCACATTTCTGATACAACAGCTTGCAAAAGTTCAAAATTTTGTTTAATATTTAAGAAAAAAATAAGGCCAATTTAAAATATCGCTATAAAAATTGCTCAATTATAGTTAATTTTCCAGTCCTAAAGTAAACAACAAATGGTAACCGATTCACTATGATAATTTTAAAATGTTGGTATTTTCAAGTAGGGTGGCCCAAGGGTGATCGCCATACTCCCATGCTTGTGTTTTTATACAGATGGAAAGTAACTCATTCTCTTTCATTTTCTTTTCTTTTTTTTAAGTTGGAGTCTCACTCTGTCACTCAGGTTGGAGTGCAGTGGCACACTCATGGCCACCCCAGCGTCGATGTGCTGGGCTCCAGTGATCCTTCCACCTCAGCTTTCCAAGTAGCCAGAACTAAAGGCATGCGCTACCATGCCCAGCTCATTTTTTGATTTACTGTAGAGACGTGGTCTCAAGCAATCCTCTCACCTTGGCCTCCCAAAATGCTGGGATTACAGGTTTGAGCCACCACGCCCAGCTCTCATTTTCTTAACTGGTGATTTCACAGTTAAGTACAAAATAAAGTAACATAAAATAAAGCATTATCTTGTACTTGGAAGAAAAAGAGAACAAAGAGGAAAACTTAATTCCTCAAATGCTAATCTTTCCACTTAGAAAAACGATTTAAAAAGCAAAAAAAGTAACAAAAACTTCATTTTTTTTCATGGAAAATGATGCTAGAGTGAGATCCACTGTTGGTCTCTCATCCTTCTTTTATGAGATGAAGACTTGGGAGCAGAATAACTCAGTCTCAGCACAGTATATGCCACAACTGTAATTTCCTTTCCTTTCGTTTCTGGCAGGCTTAAATCCTTCAAGCCCTTTCCTGGAAAGCTCTCCTGCTCCAGCAGTTTTAGCAGCATATCGCCTGCTAACCCTTCTGCATGCTCCAGCTCCCAACCCCCTGTCTGCTGGATCTCTTACATCCATTACAGCTGAGTCGGTCCTTTCCCCTCAAATCTTCCAAAGAGTACCGTGGAGGGTAATTCACTTGCATAATTGGCTCAAGAGATGAAAATCTTGTATCGGCCCCTCTTAGCCACTAATCTATCCAGCTGACTGCAAGCCTAATTGGCAGCTTGTTTAGTAATTTGGCTCCTAAAGTGTTGTATTGATGTTGGATAAACAGCCAATGGAAGGGGAGGTGACACATGCTGCTTCCCATATAACAGCTAGTGCACTCCGCCTCTGTCCCTGCCCTGTATTCAGAGGCATTTATTAGTTCGTGATCACTCTTTCTTCCAATCCTCTTTTCTCTATTACTCGACTAGTCACTGGAGGGGCTGCACTATTAATATTATTAGCGGCGTTATTACAGCTGTGAGTTATAATACTGACTTCTGTTCTCAGTAACTAATTTAGGGTCATGGATTTTTTATTATTGTTAAGAACTCAAGGAATAGCGTTAAGCACAGTTTAAGATGAACAAAGTGGTAAGTATTACTACTCTGTCAAATGTGTTCATTATTTCATTTCTTAATACAGAAAAGCCTCACTAATTCAGACTAGTCTACATTCTATTTGCAGTACCCCAGACATTTTCATATTACCTTTTAAGAACTAAAATCAGTTCTAACAGTTAATTGCCATAAAAATACAATGCACTTTTTAAATAATGGAAATTTAATGTAAGCCAATTTCTTTTTGTGTATGTGTGTGATAAAAACTTTGCAGACTAGAGAATAAAAGACATGATCTATTATTGACATGTTTGGAGGAGGGAGTGTTGTTATTAACAGATGCTTTGGGTTATATAGAGATATATTTCTTTAGGAATAATTATGGGTCAAACTATATGTGTTTTCAAAAAAGAAAAAT